>NC_088216.1:22419861-22719861 GCF_036934945.1 Oncorhynchus masou masou
CTTTATTTTCTCTGTCTCTCTCTCTATATATATACTCTAGTATCAGTTACTCCTAGGCTTTCCATCCCATCGTGTTTAGCCACACACACACACAACTCCATTTGTACCGTCAACTGTCTGAGAGAGCAGCTTGTTAACTGCTTCACTCCAGCGAGCTTCGGCAGTGATGGCAGGGAGGCAGCGGGCCCACTGGCTGCAGGCTGCACTGGCTCTAATGGCCATCACAGCCAGAGAGACAGAACCTGGCCAGAGAGAATGGGAGAGGGAGGGATGGAGTCAGAGGGAAGGGGGGGTGGATTGGAGGGGACAATAGAAAGCGAGAGACAGACACAGAGAGATGTTCATTTTTTATTGTTTATTTCACTTTTGTATATTACTATTATCTTATATGTTTCCCATGCCAATAAAGCCCCTTGTTTGCTCCCCATGTCTTAGTGAGGCTGTGGAGGGAGGTTGGTTAGATCGGTTGGGGTTTTAAACCGGGGGTAATGTTTGTGTGGGGAAAGGGTTGTGAGGTGTGTGTGAGAGAGACAGAGAGACAGAGAGAGACAGGTGTATTCCAGATCTGATCATTGAAAAACAACTCCTAGGCTTCTGCTTGTCCAGCTAACAAAATGTAAGGGAGGGAGAACTCGTAAAGAAGGTGTTGTGTGTGACAGAGAAAGAGACAAGACAGGATGAGTGGAGAATTGCTGGATATTGCTGCAGTTTGCTGTCGATGTACTTCTCAGTGGACCTAGTGAGTAGTGACCTGCCATGTTTCCAGAGTGCTTCAACAGTGCTTCGTAGGGGGTCACACACAGGGCTTCTGGGTTGAAAGAAGATCTATTCTGTTCTTTCTTTCGTTTCTTCAGGGGGCGTGTGGTGTTGTAGTGTGTTTTGGGGCACATTTCACGTCGGTGTGGCATCATCAGTTTATGTTTCCACGGATACCAGAATAATACCTTGGCCCGTCTGCAAATAGGGCGATATAATACAAAACCTGAGGAAATTACACTGTAGCTGAAAAATGTTCTTTTGCGTTTTTCTCTCAGGAGAGCGTGACATGGGCTTGTTACTTGTCATTCATGAATAGGAAGAGAATGGCTATTTTGAGCGGCGTACTTGACGATCCCCAAAAAAGGTGAGCGAGAGGAGCCTATTTTGCCGGAGTGAAAGGAAACACTAACACTCTAATTGGTTAAGGGTTACTTGAAATAAAGGCATGTGTTCCACATGGCACCCTTTTCCCTACATCGTGCTCTACTTTTGCCTAGGGCCAATTAGTGCACTATGTGGGGCTTTGGGTGCCGTTTGGGATGCAGGGTTCATGTTTCCTTGTGAGTGATAGCTACAATGAAGTGTTCTTATCAAGGAGCTTTGATAACAGTTTGTAAAGTAAGACATTCGTACATTAAACAACATGGCACAAAGTCAATCTCATGGTGTTGTGAACCAAACTACTAGTTAGAGGGTGGGAGGGTTTCCGGTGTTTGTTTGTTTACTGATGCTGCATGGGATAGAAGGAAAAAACAGACATCAAAACAGCCAGCTCCATCTGTTAACAAAAGGAAAGTCTATGACCTAGTTTTAGAGCGCAGATCGCTCTAACTGCAGGATCTCTCTCTCCCTCGACACTCCACTGTGCCGACTGCACCACATGTAACACGCTGGATGTGACATGACTGTTGCAGTTGAAGTCGATTAGGCCGCTTTGTGTGTATGTGTGTGTGTGTGTGTGTGTGTGTGTGTGGTGCGTTACACAATGTCGTTAACATGGAGCCATTGTATGGAACTAGAAGTGCTGTAGTTTACCTCTGTCAACTATGCTACCACTTGTGGGTTTAGAAGTAACTGTATGTAGAGCGATGCAAAGTGAATAACGTGACAACAGAAGATGAATCGGTTAGAGATTATACTCCATGACAGCAGACAGGGAATCCAATCCCAAAGAATGACACAGACCACAACATAAAAAGCCTCCTCTTGGGAATAATAGAAAGGCACTGAAAAAAGAAGACAAACACTTTTAGTTCATATTTAAAGCCGGGGACGGTAATTGGTGATGCACCTGAGCAATTGTTCCTGAATGCTGTTGAAAAGAGTTTTTTTTTTTTTTAAATCCACGAAAATGGAACAACTCCACTGGGGGACAAGCATTATTATTTGCAGAGACCAACAGAAAACTAAAATAAACGGTTGGAAGAAAAGGAAAATAGAACGGCCATTAGATTTAGATGAAAAATATTTTTTAAAGTGAGGACTATTTTCTGTTCCATTTGCTATTATTTCATTTTTCCTAACAGGTTGGAACTGAACAAAGCCTGTTGAGTAAAATGGCCCCAGTGACGATATACAGGACTGGTAGTTGGTGGTGGTTTCTACAGTTAATACAGGGATTTCATCTTTGACTTGTTTCTCAGTTGGCTAGACAAAGTATCTTCCAGGATCAAGCTACCAGTCAAGTTTGGTGACTGCTGGTTTTGCACACTGCATACAAAGATTTCAGCTTTGGCTAGATTGCCATTTTATTTTGCTATCAAATAACATCCAGAAACATCTTTAGAATTACCACTCAAACAAGGCAGGCTATGACAACCCACAAGGGAGACATTTTCAGTCCTTCTCCAGAGACAATCAGTTACATCCAAACCTAACCCATTTTCTGTTTTGAGGTTTAATTCATTTCTCACAGAATGTATCTTACTACATCCGCTATAGCCCAAGCTCTCTCTCTGTGGATTGAAAAGCATGCAAGCAATTCCTAGGTGCTTAAAGCTGTCCAGCTCTTCCGTGGAGCGAGAGTCAAACTTTGTGTCTGGGACTGGTGATGAGACAACTGAAGTATGATGGTGATGAGAGTTGTTGCCTGCGTCCCAAATGGCATATGGTTTTTGATTTACATTTTCCCATGACCTGTTGTCTGCAATATTGACTTTCTGAGTTGAGGTATTGCTAGAAATGTTGGCCCTGTATGTTAGAGTTCAGTGTGGTCATATCGAGACAGTATTGTTTTTGACGGTTAGGTTGACCTGAGTGGTTTGCACCTTCATGGTTGAGTTTACATTTCCTAAGTTGGGGTGTTTTGTCCACCTAAGTTGAAGATGTATCACTGAACTAATTACTTTTTCTCTACATTGGATGAACGGAAGCTTTATTTTCATTGAGTGACGATAAGCCAACCAAGCAAGGTATTGCTTTATAACCAGGGAGCCATGTCGTCACACAAGTGAATGCACAAATAGAGCTCTAGGAGTGCTGGAGCACCTCCCCCTTTGCCCTCCTATGAAAAAAAAGTGCCATTTTTGATTGGTGTCGGTTTTTTTCCCTTTAAATTGCCAAACAACAAATTCAAATCGAGTAAAGAATAGTAAGTAGAAATGCATGAATGGAATTAAAGTCGATTCTGAGCGCCTGCCCCAATCAATGATCTGTGTATGACCCTTCCTTCATGTATAGTCTGAAATGGTTTCATGAGGGTTGCATAATTCCATAACAAACAACGATAGGGTGTGGCGACGTCGCCATGAATGAATTATGACACAATGATGTGTTTATAATGCGACAACCCAGTAATGCTGTTTACTAAAACACTCTCACCCTCAAGGTAATAGCCGTAAATAGGCAGTCATTAATTGAAGCCAAATATTTGGAGTTCTCTTTAAGTGTTTAAGTATTCATTGAGATTCATGAGATGGTACATCCCATATACACAGAAAGAGCAACTTGCCTTGCAGACTCGCCATATCTACAGAAATTTGTGAAATAATTATCTACCTTTCAAGTTATCTTTCAAATAAGCTTATATATTGTAAAGATGGCATTTTTTGATAGTCAAATAAAAACCCATTAAGAGTACAACGAGTATATCTGGGTAAAGACATTTTTATCTGCGTTTCAAATTTGAATCACTACCTTGCTATTTAAAAAAACTCAAGACCGCATCATTTACATCAAATCATTCCACATTAATTGAGTCTTATTATCAGACAATGATCAATCTGAAGTCCTGAGAATCACATGCTTCCCCACAAAAACCAAAACTTATCTTCCCTCTTGCTATTTTTACCCAATTTAAGCAGAAAATGTGCTGGACAGCTATTTGATGAGAGGGTGCTCCAAACTCCGACACTTTAACATCAAGCATTTGAAGATTGCAAAATATTCATGATGATAGGAATCTTTTAGGAAGAGGAGCATAAATACCTCTGATATATTACAAGTATGTCAACAGGATGAGAGAGAGAGAGAATCATTCCATGGACTACAGCAGCAGACGAGACAGTCACATTACCTTGAACTGTGTCCAGCAACAGCAGATCTAGTCCGAATTTAGTGTTTTTTTCTATATGCAGTAGTTCTCTGGTGTATTCGTCCTATTTAGAAGGAGCTCATGAAAACTATATTCACTCCACCAGTGGGTGTCTTGTGTAAGGATAAGCAGTGGAAGAGAGGGAGTATGACATGGTGATATAAGGCTGAACAGGGCTTTTCCTCTCTCTAGCGTGGGTCCAGACATCACTGCCCTGGGACAGGGGGATCACAGGTTCACAGACTGCAGACTGCCCCACCTGTTTCCTCCAGGTTTCTTTCCTGTTCCCTATGGAGACACCAGAGAGGTGAGTTCCAGGAGAGTTCCAGGAAATGAGATGGAAGAGGTGCAAGTACACACACACACACACACACTATAGTCCCTCTTCACACACACACACACACAATTCCCTGAGCAGCTGGTGCAGCCGAGAGCTCCTTCAACTCCTCTCCACAGAGAGAGACAGAACTCTCATGACTAATTCTGTAAGGCTTAGCTATGCTGACCTCCCGACCTTAGTCACTGTCATGCCCAAAGTTTCAAAACATTTGGCGAACCCTTCACACAACATTCATTAGCCATGAAATGTGATTATTCTTCAAGGCGGTGATGGAGACATTTTGGCAAAAGCGTCGTCGAAAACAGCCGCATTATTCCTTCCCCCAAAACAACATTAAAAAAAAAATCACAACTAAATTAATATGATGCATATTAGGCTCGATTTACATATGCCTACTCTTTGGATCTCAGTCCAGACATCTGCGGCAAAAATATTTTGTATCAGCTTTCCGGGTGATGTGACTTATAACATACTCTAAGCCTCATCTCTCGCTAATGGTTTTTGACAATCTAGGGAATCAGACGGTATTTCACTTTTGGCAGGGCTCTACAATGCAGAGCGAAAGGGTATGTACTGTATGCTTTCAATGGAATACTCTATTCAATTTATAAAGCCATGAGGGTTTAGGTTTAGTGAAGGGTGACGACAAGCATGGAAACCATGGTCATGTTCATTAAGGGCAAGCAACGGAAAACATTTTCAAACGAATTGCAACGGAAAACAAAAATGAGCATTTTTGATTGGACGCGTCCGGGAAGTACCTCTCCACTTCAGTCTGTTTATATCCGTTTGGAATAAAGCCCATGTGAAAAGGAATCTGTGACTGGTCTCCATTTTACAGCACCCACCAATGGCTTACTACTGTAGCCTATATGCGTGAGGCTTATGGAAGCATTGACACATTTTGAGGTGTAATCCAACCGTTAAATGTTTCATTAATTCATACATTTGCTGAATAATGATGAGCATAATTTATTCGTCGTAAATGGCCTACGGCTGTAGGGTTAGGAGGAACATCACACACGCTAAACACAGAATAAGGGGACATCCTAAAAGGCTAAATGAGATTAATCTTTTTTTATTTTTGAGCACAGTTCTAAGAAAACAATACATCCATCATCATCTGAATAAAGTAATATTATCTCTAATCAACAAAGATCATGTTTTTGATTAGCGAACAGAAGCTTGATTGCGTCAGTCTAATAATCTACTAAGAAAAATGACTCACCTCGTGTACAATCATCCACTGGTCTTGTAAAACATGCTTCTATAAAGCATTCGCAACCCCTTTTACAACCAACGCCGTCAAACCACCATGTCCAGCAAGGATTTTACTGCATTCAATAAAACCATGTCTTGGAAATAATTTCTCACTATCAAAGCTCCAGCTATAATTACAAGTGATAATTGTTTTTTAGCTCTACAGAGACAGTGATAGGATGGGATTATATTACGTGAGAAAGAATAACTGTTGACTGAAGATTCTATCGCTATTTCATAATGTAATTAACTTAGTGTAAAATGATATTACCAGCTCCTACAAAGCTAGCACTCAGACTGGCACTAGAAGGAAGTCTAGGACAGACTGAATTTGAGTCTCAAATAGCACCCTATTTCCTATTTCTGGAGAGAAGTAGTGCACCATATAGAGAATAGGCTGCCAATTGAAACACACCTGATGAAATCTGTCAGAGGACAAATAAAGTTAATCTATCAAATGTGAACAGGAATCTACATGCTTGGTGGCAGCGGTGGGATCCAGGCAGGGGCATAGTATATAGAGCGACCATATAAAACACATCCAAAATGGAACACTATTTCCTATTTAGTACACTATAAAAAGTAGTGTACTATATATAGAATAGAGTGCCATTGCAGACACAAATTATTTAACACTGAACAGGAAGCTACATGCTATCTTACATTTGGTGGAAGCGGTGGGATCCAGGCCTGGATATATTATGGACAGACCATATAGCTCGGTGGACCACATATCAAAAACCAACAGACACCAATGAATGTTCTGAATTGGTGTCGGATGAGATGAGGACATGGGGGTGAGGAAGATATAGTACTCTGGCTGTCTAGATGAAGATATAGTAGATATAGTACTGTAGCTGTGTAGATGAAGATATAGTAGATATAGTACTGTAGCTGTCTAGATGAATATTTAGAAGATATAGTACTGTAGCTGTCTTGATGAAGATATAGTATATATAGTACTGTAGCTGTCTAGATGAAGATATAGTAGATATATTACTGTAACAGCTGAGATTAAGATATAGCAGAAATAGTACTGTAGCTGTCTAGATGAAGATATAGTAGATATAGTAAATATTTGTATGAAAATAACAAAAATCAACAACTAAGACATAAATAGAACAAGTTCCACAGACATGTGACTAACAAATGTAATAATGTTTCACTGAACAAAGGGGGGGGGCAAATTCAAAAGTAACAGTCAGAATCTGGTGTGGCCACCAGTTGCATTAAGTACTGCAGTGCATCTCCTCCTCATGGACTGCACCAGATTTGCCAGTTCTTGCTGTGAGATGTTACCCCAATCTTCCACCAAGGCACCTGCAAGTTCCCAGACATTTCTGGGGGAATGGCCCTAGCCCTGACCCTCTGATCCAACAGGTCCCAGACGTGCTCAATGGGATTGAGATCTGGGCACTTCGCTGGCCATGGCAGAACACTGACATTCCTGTCTTGCAGGAAATCACGCACAGAATGAGCAGTATGGCTGGAGGCATTGTCATGCTGGAGGGTCCTGTCAGGATGAGCCTGCAGGAAGGGTACCACATGGAGGATGTCTTCCAAGTAACGCACAGCGTTGAGATTGCCTGCAATGACAACAAGCTCAGTCAAATGATGGTGTGACACACCGCCCCTGTAACGGCGTTCTTCGTTTGTTGAATGAGAGTCGGACCGAAATGCAGCGTGTTGGTTACTCATGTTTTTTAATGAAACAAATTAATCGCGGTACATGAAATAACTGATATAAATAAATAACAACAAAACGGAACGTGAAACCTAATTGCAGCCTATCTGGTGAAACTACACAGAGACAGGAACAATTACCCACGAAATACAAAGTGAAACCCAGGCTACCTAAATACGGTTCCCAATCAGAGACAACGAGAATCACCTGACTCTGATTGAGAACCGCCTCAGGCAGCCAAACCTATACTAAACACACCCCTAATCAACCACAATCCCAATGCCTACAAAAAACCCAATACAACAACACAATAACATAAACCCATGTCATACCCTGGCCTGACCAACTAATTATCTAAAACACAAAATACTAAGACCAAGGCGTGACAGCCCCAGACCATGATGGACCCTTCACATCCAAATCGATCCCACTCCAGAGTACAGGCCTCTGTGTAACGCTGATTCCTTCGACGATTAACCCGAATCCGACCATCACCCCTGGTGAGACAAAACCGCGACTCGTCAGTGAAGAGCACGTTTTGCCAGTACTGTCTGGTCCAGCAACGGCGGGCTTGCGCCCATAGGCAATGTTGTTGCCGGTGGTGTCTGGTGAGGACCTGCCTTACAACAGGTCTACAAGCCCTCAGTCCAGCCTCTCTCAGCCTATTGAGGACAGTCTGAGCACTGATGGAGAGATTGTGCGTTCATGGGGCAGTTGTTGTTTCCATACTGTACCTGTCATGCATGTGTGATGTTTGGATGTACCGATCCTTTGCCAGGGTTGTTACACGTGGTCTGCCACTGCGAGGACGATCAGCTGTCTGTCCTGTCTCCCTGTAGCACTGTCTATGGTGACTCACAGTATGGACATTGCAATATATTGCCCTGGCCACATCTGCAGTCCTCATGCCTCCTTGAAGCATGCCTAAGGCATGTTCACGCAGATGAGCACAGACCCTGGGCATCATTCTTTCGGTGGTTTTCAGAGTCAGTAGAAAGGCCTCTTTAGTGTCCTAAGTTTTCATAACTGTGACCTTAATTGCCTACCGTCTGTAAGATGTTCCACAGGTGGATGTTCCTTAATAGTTTATGGGAAGCAGTGTTAAACCCTTTACAAAGAAGATCTGTGAAGTTGTGGATTTTTACAAATTATCTTTGAAAGACAGGGTGCTGAAAAAGGGACGTTTATTTTTTTTGCTAAGTTTAGTAGATATAGTACTGTAATGGTGTACATAAAGATATTGCAGATATAGTAGATATAGTACTGTGACTGTCTAGATGAAGATATAGAAGATATAGTACTCTAGCTGTCTAAATGAAGACATAGTACTATAACAGTCAAGAGGAAGATAGAGTAGATATGGTACTGGAGCTGTCTAGGTAAAGATATATAATATATATATTACTGTTGCTGTCTAAATTAAGATATAGTACTGTCGCTGTATACATGAAGATATACTAGATATAGTAATGTCGCTGTCTAGATGAAGATATAGTAGATGTAGTACTGTAACTGTCTAGATGAAGATATAGTACTGTAACGGTTTAGATATAGAAGATATAGTTCTGTAACTGTCTTGATGAAGATATAGTACTGTAACGGTCTAGATGAAGATATAGTACTGTAACGGTTTAGATGAAGATATAGTACTGTAACGGTTTAGATGAAGATATAGTACTGTAACGGTCTAGATGAAGATATAGTACTGTAACTGTCTAGATGAAGATATAGTACTGTAACGGTTTAGATATAGAAGATATAGTTCTGTAACTGTCTTGATGAAGATATAGTACTGTAACGGTCTAGATGAAATATAGAAGAGATAGTCCTGTAGCTGTCTAGATGAAGATATAGAACTGTAACTGTCTAGTTGAACATACAGTAGACAGTACTGTAATTGGCCAAGATAAAGATATAGCAGATGTAGAATTGTAGCTGTCTAGATGAAGATATAGTAGATATAGTATTGTGACTGTCGAGATTAAGATATATCAAATCAAATGTAATTGATCACATACATGTGATTAGCAGATGTTTTTGTGGGTGTATCGAAATGATTTTGCTTCTAGCTCCGACAGTGCAGTAGTAACTAACAAGTAATATCTAACAAATTACACGACATATACCCAACACACACAAATCTAAGTAGGATTGACGAACAATGTCAGAACGGAACGGACTAAGATACAGTAGAATAGTATAGAATACAGTATATACATATGAGATGAGTAATGTCAGATATGTAAACATTAAGTGACTAAGATACCGAAGAATAGTATAGAATACATTACCTACATATGAGATGAGTAATGCCAGATATGTTAACATTATTAAATTGACTAGTGTGCCATTCCTTAAAGTGGCTAGTGATTTCTAGTCTATGCATATAGGCAGCAGCCTCTAATGTGCCAGTGATGTCTGTTCAAAACCTCTTATGGCTTGGGGTCAGTATTTCAACATCTGGATGAGAGGCGTGCCCAAAATAAACTGCCTGTTACTCGGGCCCAGAAGCCAGGATATGCATCCAATTGGTAGATTTGGATTTAAAACACTCTATAATAATGTCTGTGAGTATAACAGAACTGATATGGCAGGCGAAAACCTGAGGAAAATCCATCCAGGAAGTGGGATTTTTTTGATGTGGGTATTTTCAATTGAATGCCCATAGAGTATCTAATGGGTCAGGACCCAGATTGCAGTTCCTATGGCGACTAGATGTCAACAGTCTTGTTGTAATATTATCGATTATTTAGACAATTGACAAGCTGAGAATGAATTATAAACATTGTTTGACATGTTTCAATGCACTTTACTGGTACTATTAGGATGTATTCGTCTGCATGTTTTGACGGCCTTTGAGCCAGTGGATTACTGAACAAAACGCGCCAACAAAACTGATTTTTTTGGGATATAAAGAGGGACTTTATCAAACAAAACAAACATTTATTGTGTAGCTTTTACTCTTGTCACTTCAGCCATATGAAGATCTTCAAAGGTACAGTAAGTGATTAATTTTATTGATATTTCTGACTTTTGTAATTCCTTTACTTGGTTGTAAAATGTTTGTATGCGGGGCGTTGTCCTCAGATATTCGCATGGTATGCTTTCGCCGTAAAGCCTTTTTGAAATCTGACAAAGCCACTGGATTAACAAGAAGTTCATCTTTAAACCGATGTATAACACTTATATTCTCATGAATGTTTCCGGTCACAACTTGCAGACTTGTTCACGTGCTGTTGTGTGTTTTGTTGCTAACCTTATTTTGCTACCTGACAACTTTACGCTTTTTACTTTTTAATTACCGAATATTTTTTTTGTTTTTCCGTCACTTAACTTAAAAAAAAAATGTAATTCAACTTTTTCGCTCAGGATGCTTTAGCTGGACGTGGTTCGTCAGGACCTCCACCAGCCGAATCTTAGTAGTAACATTAACATGATGCCTTCTAATTGCAGTCTCTGTAGTCATAATATACAGGATAACGATTGCCCAGCTTCAGACGCAATCGCCTCTGTGCCACCAGTAAGTACAGATAGTAGTATAAATCCCCTCGACACAGTGCCCGCAGCCGTACAACTTTCTCGTGGCTTCTGGAGGGAAATGCTGTAGGAATGCTCAACCGGTGTCGCTCATTCAGCCGACAAACTTTCAACCGGTTCTCCCCATTAAGCAGCGAGTCGGAGTCAGAGGCCGAGCCTTCTCTGGTCTCTGCTCCTCCCGTTACGGGGTCTGAGACGCTGAAGCCTCCCACCATTAGCTTTGACAAATTAAAAACCCTAGTCATTGGCGACTCCATTACCCACAGTATTAGACTTCAAATGAATCATCCAGCGACCATACACTGTTTACCAGGGGACAGGGCTACCGACGTGAAGGCTAATCTGAAGATGGTGCTGGCTAAAGTTAAAACTGGCGAGTGTAGAGAGTATACGGATATTGTTATCCCTGTCTGCAGCAACGATGTTAGGATGAAACAGTCAGTGGTCACCAAGCACAACATAGCTTCAGCATGTAAATCAGCTAGAAAGATGTGTCGGCATCGAGCAATTGTCTCTGGCCCTCTCCCAGTTACGGGGAGTGATGAGCTCTACAGCAGTCTCACAACTCAATCGCTGGTTGAAAACGGTTTTCTGCCCCTCCCAAAAGATAGAATTTGTAGATAATTGGCCCTCTTTCTGTGACTCACCCACAAACAGGACCAAGCCTGGCCTGTTGAGGAGTGACAGACTCCATCCTAGCTGAGGGGTGCTCTCATCTTATCTATGAACAAAGACAGGGCTCTAATTCCCCTATCTCCACAATGAAATAGGGTGCAGGCCAGGCAGCAGGCTGTTAGCCAGCCTCCCAGCTTAGTGGAGTCTGCCACTAGCACAGTCAGTATAGTCTTTTCAAGTATCCCCATTGAGACAGTGCCTCTGTGCCTCGATCTAGGTTGGGCAAAACTAAACATGGCGGTGTTCGCCTTAGCAATATCACTGGAATAAAGACCTCCATTCCTGCCATTATTGAAAGAGATCGTGATACCTCACATCTCAAAATAGGGCTACTTAATGTTAGATCCCTCACTTCCAAGGCAGTTATAGTCAATGAACTAATCACTGATCATAATCTTGATGTGATTGGCCTGACTTAAACATGGCTTAAGCCAAATGAATTTACTGTGTTAATTGAGGCCTCACCTCCTGGTTACACTAGTGAACATATACCCCGCACATCCCGCTAAGGTGGAGGTATTGCTAACATTTACGATAACAAATTTCAATTTACAAAATAAACCCAGACATTTCCATGTTTTGAGCTTCTATTCATGAAATCTATGCAGCCTACTCAATCACTTTTATAGCAACTGTTCCTCACTGAGTTCCTATCAGACCTTGTAGTCATAGCAGATAACATTCAAATTTTTAGTGACTTTAATATTCACATAGAAAAGTCCACAGACCCAGAACAAAAGGATTCATCGACTCAATGGGTTTTGTCCAACATGTCTCCGGACCTACTCACTGGCACAGTCATACTCTGCACCTAGCTTTGTCCAATGAAGTAAATGTTGTGGATCTTAATGTTTTTCCTCATAATCCTGGACTATCGGACCACCATTTTATTACGTATGCAATCGCAACTATTAATCTGCTCAGTCGTGCTATGAATTCTCAGACAACCCAAAGATTCCTTGATGCCGTCCCAGACACCCTCTGCCTACCCAAGGACCTCAGAGAACAAAAATCAGTTAGCCACCTAACTGAGGAACTCAATTTAACCTTGTGCAATACCCTAGATGCAGTTGTGCCCCTAAAAACTAAAATAATTTGTCATAAGAAACTAGCTCCCTGGTATACAGAAAATACCCGAGCTCTGAAGCAAGCTTCCAGAAAATTGGAATGGAAATGGTGCCACACCAAAATGAAAGTCTTCCGACTAGCTTGGAAAGACAGTACCATGCTGTATCGAAGAATCCTCACTGCTGCTCGATCATCCTATTTTTCCAACTTAATTGAGGAAAATAAGAACAATCCAACATTTATTTTTGACACTGTCACAAAGCTAACTAAAAAGCGGCATTCCCCAAGAGAGGATAGCTTTCACTTCAGCAGTAAAAAAAATCATTAACTTCTTTCGTTCATTAACACTAAGTGTTTTAGTACTATTTCTCTTGACACAATGATAAATAATCATGGCCTCTAAACCTTCAAGCTGCATACTGGACCGTATTCCAACTATACTGACAGGAGCTGCTTCCTGTGTTTGACCCTCCTATGTTGAACACAATAAATGGCTCTCTATCCGCCGGATGTGTAACAAACTCACTAAAAGTGGCAGTAATAAAGCCTAATAAAGCCTCTCTTGAAAAAGCCAAACCTTGACCCAGAAAATATAAAAAACTAATCAGCCTACATCGAATCTCCTATTCCTCTCAAAATGTTTAGAAAAAGCTGCCTCCCCGAAGACAAACAATGTATACAAAATGCTTCAGTCTGGTTTTAGACCCCATCATAGCACTGAGCATTTGTGAAGGTGGTATATTAGCTTTTAATGGCGTCAAACCGAGGCTCTGCATCTGTCTTCGTGCTCCTAGACCTTAGAGCTGCTTTTGATATCATCGATCACCACATTCTTCTGGAGAAATTGGAAACCCAAATTGGTCTACACAGACAAGTTCTGGCCTGGTTTAGATCTTATTTGTCGGAAAGATATCAGTTTGTCTCTGTGGATGGCTTGACAAATCAACTGTAAAGGTTCCTTTTTAGGACCATTATTGTTATCACTATATATCTTACCTCTTGGGATATCAATCGGTAACATAATGTTAACTTTCAATGCTATGCGGATGACGCAACGCTGTACATTTCGATGAAACATGGTGAAGCCCCAAAATTGCCCTCGCTGGAACCCTGTGTTTCATACATAAGGAAGTGGATGGCTGCAAACTTTCTACTTTTAAACTCGGACAAAACAGAGATGCTTGTTCTAGGTCCCAAGAAACAAAGAGATCTTCTGTTGAATCTGATAATTAATATTGATGGATGTACAGTCATCTCAAATAAAACTGAAGGACCTCGGCGTTACTCTGGACCCTGATCTCTCTTTTGACGAACATATCAAGACTGTTTCAAAGACAGCTTTTTTCCATCTACGTAACATTGCAAAATTCAGACATTTTCTGTCCAAAAATGATGCAGAAAAATTAATACATGCTTTTGTCACTTCTAGGTTAGACTACTGCAATGCTCTACTTTCCGGCTACCCGGATAAAGCACTAAATAAACTTCAGTTAGTGTTAAATACGGTTGTCAGAATCCTGACTAGAACCAAAACATTTGATCATATTACTCTAGTGCTAGCCTCCGTACACTGGCTTCCTGTTAAGGCAAGGGCTGATTTCAAGGTTTTACTGCTAACCTACAAAGCATTACATGGGCTTGTTCCTACCTATCTTTCCTATTTGGTCCTGCCGTACATACCTACACGTACGCGACGGTCACAAGATGTAGGCCTCCCAATTTCTAAGCAAACAGCTGGAGACAGGGCTTTCTCTTATAGAGCTCCATTTTTATGGAATGGTCTGCCTACCCATGTGAGAGACACAGTCTCAACCTTTGAGTCTTTATTGAAGACTCATGTCTTCAGTAGGTCCTATGATTGACTATAGTCTGGCCCAGGAGTGTGAAGGTGAATGGAAAGGCACTGGAGCAACAAACCACCCTTGTTGTCTCTGCCTGGCCGGTTCACCTCTCTCCACTGGGATTCTCTGCCTCTAACCCTATTACAACGGCTGAGTCACTGGCCTACTGGTACTCTTCCATGCCGTCCCTAGGAGGGGTGCATCAGTTGAGTGGGTTGAGTCACTGACGTGGTCTTCCTGTCTGGGTTGGCGCTCACCCTTGGGTTGTGCCATGGTGGAGATCTTTGTGGGCTATACCTCGGCCTCGTCTCAGGATGGTAGGTTGGAGTTGAAGATATCCCTCTGGTGGTGTGGGGGCTGTTCTTTGGCAAGTGGGTGGGATAATATCCTGCCTGTTTGGCCCTGTCCAGGGGTATCATCGGATGGGGCCACAGTGTCTCCTGACCCCTCCTGTCTCAGCCTCCAGTATTTATGCTGCAGTAGTTTGTGTCGGGGGGCTAGGGTCAGTCTGTTATATCTGGAGTATTTCTCCTGTCTTATCCAGTGTCCTGTGTGAATTTAAGTATACTCACTCTCTTTCTCTCTTTCTCTCTCGGAGGACCTGAGCCCTAAGACCATGCCTCAGGACTACCTGGTATGATGACTCCTTGCTGTCCCCAGTCCACCTGGCCGTGCTGACCTGTTGCACTATTATTTGACCATGCTGGTCATTTATGAATATTTGAACATCTTGGCCATGTTCTGTTATAATCTCCACCCAACACAGCCAGAAGAGGACTGGCCACCCCTCATAGCCTGGTTCCTCTCTCGGTTTCTTCCTAGGTTTTGGCCTTTCTAGGGAGTTTTTCCTAGCCACTGTGCTTCTACACCTGCATTGCTTGCTGTTTGGGGTTTTGGGCTGGGTTTCTGTACAGCACTTTGAGATATCAGCTGATGTAAGAAGGGCTATGTAAATTCATTTGATTTGATTATGACTATTTCTGTATTTTGAATTATTTTATGCTCTGCAATTTCACCGGATGTTGTCGAGTTGGGTCGCTCGCGTAACGCCTGCTCCAGAGAGGCTAACAGTCTGATGGCCTGATTGAAAAAACAGATTCCGTTTCTCGGTCCCAGCTTTGATGCACCTGTACTGACCTCTCCTTCTGGATGATAGCGGGGTGAACAGGCAGTGGCTCTGGTGGTTTATGTCCTTGATGATCTTTTTGGCCTTCCTGTGACATCGGGTGCTGTAGGTGTCCTGGAGGGCGGGTAGTTTGCCCCCGGTAACGTGTTGTTCAGACCGCACCACCCTCTGGAGAGCCTTGCGGTTGCCGGTGTTGTGGCAATATTCAGTCAATAATATTTCTCAAATACCAGAGCCTATGAGTTCAATTAGTATGAGTTTCATTACAAAGTAACAAGAACCTAGTGAGTTGATGAAACAACTGATCTCTCCAGTCTCAGTACTTTGCTTCTATACAGTTTTACCCTTACATAACGTAGTCACTCCACTTTATGTAAATGATTAAAACCTTTTAGCCTTGGCCACCCTAATCTTGTTGCCTTTCTTATTGGTTCAGACATTAGGGCATAGATTCTATTGGTGGCATGACACATAGATATGCACACACCTACAGCAGGTCTAAATGTGCCTGTTACTAATTATTATTATTCTGCTTACGTTCTGTTTTTACATGTCTAATTTAAAAAATAAATACATTTCCCCTTTATTTAACCAGGTAGGCAAGTTGAGAACAAGTTCTATTTTACAATTGCGAGTTCGACACATACAACGACACAAAGTTACACATGGAGTAAAACAAACATACAGTCAATAATACAGTAGAAACAAGTCTATATACGATGTGAGCAAATGAGGTGAGATAAGGGAGGTAAAGGCAAAAAAAGGCCATGGTGGCAAAGTAAATACAATATAGCAAGTAAAACACTGGAATTGTAGATTTGCAGTGGAAGAATGTGCAAAGTAGAAATAAATATAATGGGGTGCAAAGGAGCAAAATAAATAAATAAATAAAATAAATACAGTAGGGAAAGAGGTAGTTGTTTGGGCAAAATAATAGGTGGGCCATGTACAGGTGCAGTAATCTGTGAGCTGCTCTGACAGCTGGTGCTTAAAGCTAGTGAGGGAGATAAGTGTTTCCAGTTTCAGAGATTTTTGTAGTTCGTTCCAGTCATTGGCAGCAGAGAACTGGAAGGAGAGGCGGCCAAAGGAAGAATTGGTTTTGGGGGTGACCAGAGAGATATACACCTGCTGGAGCGCGTGCTACAGGTGGGTGGTGCTATGGTGACCAGCGAGCTGAGATAAGGGGGGGATTTACCTAGCAGGGTCTTGTAGATGACATGGTTAATGGTTAACTCGATGTTGATCCAGCTTTGTACATTCAGCCTTCATTCTGCTTACACATGTCTAATATTGAACCTTATATTGATTTTACTTTCTACTTCAAAGAAAACAGTATAGGACTGGAGATTCTCCAACACCGGTGGTGCTGTTGCTGTACCAGGCGGTGATACAGCCCGACACGATGCTTTCAGATCCTGGCTGACTGGCGGTTCTGGGCAGACTGGCGGCACTGGGCAGACTGGCAGCGCTGGGCAGACTGGCGGCGCTGGGCAGACTGGCGGCGCTGGGCAGACTGGCGGCGCTGGGCAGACTGGCGGCGCTGGGGCGCTGGGCAGACTGGCGGCGCTGGGCAGACTGGCGGCGCTGGGCAGACTGGCGGCGCTGGGCAGACTGGCGGCACTGGCGGCGCTGGGCAGACTGGCGGCTCCTTGCAGACTGGCAGCTCTGGCTGCTTCATGCAGACTGGCCGCTCTGGCTGCTCCATACAGACTGGCAGCTCTGGCTGCTTCATGCAGGCTGGCAGCTCTGGCTGCTCCATGCAGGCTGGCATGGAGCTCTGGCTGCTCCATGCAGGCTGGCAGCTCTGGCTGATCCATGCAGGCTGGCAGCTCTGCACTGAACAGGCAGTAGACTCCAGCAGCGCAGGAGAGGAGGAAGGCTCTGGCTGCGCTGAACAGGCGAGGCGCACAGTAGGTCTGATGCGTGTTGCTGGCACTGGTGGTACTGGGCCGAGGACACGCACAGGAAGCCTGGTGCGGGAGCTGCCACCGGAGGGCTGGGGTGTGGAGGTGGTACTGGGATGACCGGACCGTGCAGGCGCACTGGAGCACCGAGCCTGCCCAACCTTACCTGGCTCGATGCCCACTCTAGCCCGGTCGATACGAGGAGCTGGAATATACCGCACCGGGCTATGCACCCGCACTGGGGACACCGTGCGCACCACTGCATAACACGGTGCCTGCCCGGTCTCTCTAGCCCCCCGGTAAGCACAGGGAGTTTGCACCGGTCTCCTACCTGGCGTAGCCCTACTCCCTGTGAGCCCCCCCCCAAGAAATTTTTGTGGCTGACTCTCGGGCTTCCTCCCGCTAGGATCTCCTCCCATGTGTAGCAACCCTTGCGATCCATGTTTAATCAACAAATGTAAACACGAATCAATACAAATACTACAAAACAAAGAACGTAATGAACGTAACGAAAACCGAAACAGCCTATACTAGTGTAAACTAACACAGCGACAGGAACAAGGACACTAAGGACAATCACCAACGAAACACACAAAGAATATGGCTGCCTAAATATGGTTCCCAATCAGAGACAACGATAATCACCTGACTCTGATTGAGAACCGCCTCAGGCAGCAATAGACTAACGCTAGACATCCCACAAAACCCCAAGACAAAAACACACCACAATAACCCATGTCACACCCTGGCCTGACCAAATAAATGAAGAATAAACATAATATATTTTTACCAGGGCGTGACATATGTAAACGTTTGTGAGAGTTTTAGGTGACAAGCCAAATGTATTTAGCCTCCTGAGGTTGAAGAGGCTCAGTTGCGCCCAAAGTCTTAATTGCGCCTGGGCTAGAATAATTCATTATGGCCTTTCTCTTGCATCTCTAAGATGATGGTGCAACAACAACAAAAAGCTTATTTTTTGTTGTTGTTGGTATTAATATTTTACCAGGTATAATGTGTTATATTCTCCTGCATTCATTTCACATTTCCACAAACTTCAAATTGTTTCCTTTCAAATGGTATCAACAATATGTATATCCTTGCTTCAGGTCCTGAGCTACAGGCAGTTAGATTTGGGTATGATATTTCAGGCAAAAATTTGAAAAAAAGAGGCAGATCCTTACTAGGTGACTGACAGAGTGGTTGATGACAATATCATCAGTTAAACCAGGTGACTGATGGAGTGGTTGATGATAATACCATCAGTTAAACCAGGTGACTGACGGAGTGGTTGATGTTCATATTGTCAGTATGAGAAAACCACCAGTGGATGATTCTGAGAGGACCAGGACTGTGTCTGAAAGCGCTAAGTAAACGATATAGGAAACAGAGCTCAGACGGTCTAAGTGGCCCACTATATAGAGAATACTGTGCCATTTCAGGCAAACATAGCACAGCATATAGGGAATAGGGTAACATGTAGAACTAGATGACGTACTCGTGGGACAGCTTGGTGTGTGGGGACATGATGGGGAAATAGCTTGGTGTGTGTTTAGAGAGCCACATGTTACCTTCTGCCAATCCCCCTCCCCCTGTCTCTTTGTTCTGGAAGTAGGGTACACAGAGCAGAGCTCCAGCACAGCACCAGTCTGCATGCCAAGAGGCAAATGTGCTATTTCAGAGAGCACTGGTGTGTGCGCCATAGCTGGTCAAACACAGAACAGACACAGAACCCACCCCTCCCGTCCTCCTCTATTCAACCAAATGGCTAAGGGTTGCCACTCAGCCACTCTTACCCTGTAAGAGCTGTCACCGTGCATGTCACAGTGCACTCCACAACCAGGGCTAAAAGCCTTGCTTCTGAATAGGGGACCTTATGTGACAACAGCACATGTGCCTACTCCAGGGCCTAACAAAAGAGGCAGTCACAGTCTAGGATAAACATGTTTGCCACCAAGATCGTAGACACTTACTTCTGTATATTCGGTGCTCTATACTGTGTCGTATCTGAGTGCTGTTGCAGAGAATGTTCGATTACTGTATGAACACATTCTACACGTTCTCTGACTATTGTTCTAACATCATGTAAATGTCACCAAGTGAACACCTCCCTAATATTGAGTTGCCACCCCTTTTGCCCTCAGAACAAACTCAATTTGTCGGGACATGGACTCTACAAGGTATCGTAAGCGTTCACAGGGATTCTGGAACATGTTGACTCCAATTTGTCCCACAGTTGTGTCAAGTTGGCTGGATGTCCTTTGGGTGGTGGACCATTCTTTATACACACAGGAAATTGTTGAGCGTGAAAAACCCAGCAGCATTGCAGTTCTTGACACACTCAAACCGGTGCGCCTGGCACCTACGAACATATCCCGTTCAAAAGGCACTTAAATCTTGTCTTGCCCATTCACCCTCTGAATGGCACACATACACAATCCATGTTTCAATTGTCTCAAGGCTTAAACATCCTTCTTTAACCTGTCTCCTCTTCATCTACACTGATTTGGATTTAACAAGTGACATCAATAAGGGATTATAGCTTTCACCTGGATTTATTTAAAAAACACCTGCTAAGTCCTATAAATGGGTGAGTTTGAGAGTTTTTATTGGGATATACAGTGTTTGTATCCCAATGACTGTGTGTGCACAATCACTTGTATTAGTGTTTCTCATCATCTCTCTTTCAGTCATTGCTTTCCATAATATAATGGTCATTACATTGCTCAACACCACCGCAACAGCTGCACGTCATTAACTAACTCCAGTGCTGTCGGCTTTTACAAATGATACGACAAGTGATTTTCTGCCCTGCGTGACAGTCGCTCCAAATGGAACTCTACATTCCGGTTCAATACTTTTCTACTATTGAGTTTCTATTATGACAGGTGTACACTTTACCGGGGCCATGTAGCATATAAGAGATGATTTGGAGTGTCACACAGTGGCGACAGAGTGTGTATGTGTGTACAGATGTGGCCACTCACCAAATATTCCATCCAAGCAGCCCTCAATTACAGTGATATAGTGCCATACAGGACAACAAACACCAGCGTCCTTCTTTTTTTCTCTGTTTTGTTCACCCTAGCGCCAACTTTGAAGAAAAATAAAAACATTGCCTTTGATAATACACTTTACAGCGGGAGCAAAATGTATTCCTGACATGGCAAAAGACTTGAGTAATTCTGGAGTAACTCAGCCGTAATACAATCAGTGTTTAACTTACTGTGCTTGTGTTTGAATATTAATCATTTTCCACCTATTGATTCCTTTAAAAGTCAATTTGTTCTTCTATGTCGTCTTAGGTGCTGCTTTCCAGGCAAAGCCTGCAGGTATTATGCTTTTATTATGGTAAAGTCAGTTGAGAGCAACTGTTTGCGTTCAAAAGAATTGTTGGTTTGAAAATCCAGGTTCGCTTGGAGAAAATATACCGATTTTTTTTTTAAATAACCTGGATGATGGGGACAGTCTAGGAAGGCAATAACATGGGTTATGGGGACACTCCAGCAACCTTCTTCCATAACTGTCACACCCTGACCATAGAAACATACAAAGCAAACTATGTTTTGTTTGGTCAGGGTGTGATCTGAGTGCGCATTCTATGTTGGATGTCTTGTTTGTCTATTTCTATGTCTGGCCTGATATGGTTCTCAATCAGAGGCAGGTGTTAGTCATTGTCTCTGATTGGGAACCATATTTAGGTAGCCTGTTTGGTGTTGGGTTTTGTGGGTGATTGTTCCTGCATCTGTGTTTGTACCAGATAGGGCTGGTTTTTAGGTTTTCACGGTTTTTGTTATTGTTAGTGTGTTCATGTATAGTTTTCATTAAATAACCACGAATAGAAACCACGCTGCGTTTTGGTCCGCCTCTCCTTCACCAAAAGAAAACTTTTACAATAACCTTCTTCCATATAGCTTGCATCTGAAGGCCATCAGACTGTTAAATAGTCACCACTACCGGCATCCGCCCAGTACCCTGAATTTAAGTCACTGTAACTAGCCGGCTACCACCCAGTTACTCTACCATGGGACCTTAAAGGCTGCTGCCTTATGTACATACATGGAACACATGACTTTACTAATGTTTACACACTGTTTTACCCACATGATACATATACTGTTTTCTGGTCAAGATCAATCCTATTTAACTATTGCTGTACATATACCATTATTCAGATGTACCACATTCTATCCATATAATGTCCATATTATCTATACATACAATCGTGCACACACACACAGTATATTTATACTCCGGACTCCGACATTGCTCGTCCTTATATTTCTTAATGACATAATTTCTCATTTAACAGTAATGTATATTGTTGTGCATTGTTTGATATTACTGCAATGGTGGAGCTGGAAACACAAGCATTTCTACACCCACAATAACATCTGCTAAATATGTTTATGCGACCAATATCATTTGATTTGAGGGAACAAGATGGAGGAGATTAGGGAATATTTTTCAGGATCTTCTGAGACTCGGTCGTCTGCAACTGTATTGTGGATCTGAATGTTTTGAACTTAATTGAATTAGATAAAGGCCTATAGCAGTCATCCGACATTTAAAAGAGGAGGAGGAAAGATAAGAGAAAAAGCCAATATTGGCTTTCATATCATCTCTCCCCAAACAGATGGAGGAAAGGGGTATACAGACTCTTCCCAGCAGGTAGAGTGGCAGGTATCACTACCGACTCCCCACCCGCGACACACACACACACACACACACACACACACACACACACACACACACACACACACACACACACACACTAAACCTTCCTGACCAGATCAGTATCACTAACCCTATGCTAAACCGTCCCAACCATTCTAGACACAACGATAAGCATTCTACAAGTGACATCATTTAGGTTTGATGATGGTACTGCTATAACTTCACTATGTCACGGATCATCGCAAGGTCAGTAGGTTGTTAGCGCTATTCTGGAAATTGCTATCATTCAAATGCATATAATTCAAATGCATATGTTCTCACATCTTCTTCGCATCCACTTTTGAGCCATATTCAAGGCATCTATGGGGTCTTATTGACGTTCTACAATTCACTGATTATTTTAAGGATCACTTGAATTCTGCACTACATCCTTCACGACTCATTCTTCTTTCCACTAGAATACCTTGGCAGAGGATAATTTTGCCCCAGGCGTTGAGATAATGAATTCTATATGTTGTACGATCAAATGTGAAACGTCAATAACACAGATGCAAGATGTCTGCCTCCATTGTGAAATCATGTTTGGCAGTTTGTTTTTCAGAAGAAGGGTTTTCATGGCAAACTACTGTTTTTTTCCCTTTTCTCTTCATAACATATTTTATTCTTCTCCTGGATGAATACCTACCTTCCAATCTTCCTTTCTTTGCTTTAAAGACAATATCATTTGTTCCCCTGCAATTAGCTTTTAAAAAGGCATTTCTCAGACACTATTGACTTGTTGGTTTATCTTTTCGCTATAGAGATGGAGTAGGCAACACAAATAAAAGTCATTATCACCAGCGTGCTCTTTACTATGCTCTACCTTTTTCTACAAGCAATTTGTCTGTGTTTGCTGCCATCTCTTCCCAAGATTGAATGTTACATTTAGTGCCGATCTTCGGCAACCCTGGCAGTCTGACAAATGAAGACAATAGGCGGTTTGGGAGACACCTAGTGCAACAGTTATTGAAGTTGATCACTTATAATTTGCATATAGATAAGGCACTCTTCGCAGACTAAATGTTTAGCATATAAATTAGATTTGTACATTTTTTACTGAAAGGCCGAAATGTATTGAGCGGAAAAAGTCAAACAAATCTCTGTGGTATGGGTGTTTGAAAAGTTTATGATTGAATAATTGTAAAGATGTCAGGATGTTTGTTGCGGGCATAATGGCTGTCCGCAATTGCCCTAACCACTTTGGCCTCAGTGTTGATCCATACCCTCCACAGTGCCTTGCAAAAGTATTCATCCCCCTTGGCGTTTTTCCTATTTTGTTACATTACAATCTGTAATTGAAATGGATTTTTATTTGGATTTCCTGTAATGGACATACACAAAATAGTCCAAATGGGTGAAGTGAAAAAAAAGAAAAGTGGTAGGTGCATAAGTATTCACCCCCTTTGCTATGAATCCCCAAAATAAAGATATGGTGCAACCAATTACCTTCAGAAGTCACGTAATTAATTAAATAAAGTCCACCTGTGTGCAATCTAAGTGTCACATGATCTCTCTAAGTGTCACATGATCTCAGTATATATACACATGTTCTGAAAGGCCCCAGAGTTTGCAAATCAAGGGGCACCACCAAGCAAGCGGCACCATGAAGACCAAGGAGCTCTCTCCAAACAGTTCAGGGACAACGTTTGAAGTGAACAACGTTTGAACTGAAGAAGTACAGATCAGGGTTGGGTTATAAAAAAAAAACTGAAACTTTGAACGTCTCACGGAGCACCATTAAATCCATTATTAAAAAATGGAAAGAATATGGCACCACAACAAACTTGCCAAGAGAGGGCCGCCCACCAAAACTCACGGACCAGGGAATTAATCAGAGAGAGGCAACAAAGAGACCAAAGATAACCCTGAAGGAGCTGCAAAGCTTCACAGTGGAGATTGGGGTATATGTCCATAGGACCAAACACTCCACAGAGCTGGGCTTTATGGAAGAGTGTCTAGTTAAAAGCCATTGCTTAATGAAAAAAATAAGCAAACACATTTGGTGTTCACCAAAAGGAAGGTGGGAGACTCTAAACATATGGAAGAAGGTACTCTGGTCAGATGCGCTTTTTGGCCATCAAGCAAAATGCTATGTCTGGCACAAACACAACACCTCTCATCACCCAGAGAACACCATCCACACAGTGAAGCATGGTGGTGGCAACATCATGCTGTGGGGATGTTTTTCTTCAGCAGGGACTGGGAAACTGGGACAGAGGTTCAGTCTTCCAGAGATTTGAGACTGGGACGGAGGTTCACCGTCCAACAGAACAATGACCCTAAGCATACTGCTAAAGCAACACTTGAGTGGTTTAAGGGGAAACATTTAAATGTCTTGGAATGGCCGAGTCAAAACCCAGACCTCAAGCAGGAAATAATCCAACTTGAAAGACCTGGAGCAGTTTTGCCTTGAATGGGCAAAAATTCCAGTGGCTAGATGTGCCAAGCTTATAAAGACATATCCTGAAAGACTTGCAGCTGTCATTGTTGCAAGACTTGGCTCTACAAAGTATTGACTTGGTTGTGCACGCTCTTTTGTCTTATTTCTTGTTTGTTTCACAATTAAAAATATTTTGCATCTTCAAAGTGGTAGGCATATTGTGTAATTAAAATGATCCAAACCCCCCCAAAAATCTATTTTAATTCCATGTTGTAAGGCACCAAAATAGAAATAATGCCAATGGGGTGAATACTTCCGCAAGGCACTGAACATTTACCCCTTTTCTGTTCATTGTTTTGGTTTATCTATATCAACACAGTGACCTGCCACTGCCAAGGAAAAGCAGGTCAGAACAATATGAATGTTGGAGAGCCTGGTCGGATGAAACCAATTTGAGATGGCTGCCTTTTCGGGCTCTCAGAATAACAAACGGTAACTTGTAATGGTTACATATAATATTCTGTATCTGTAAATCTGAATATTACTACCCACATCGAATCTCTACTGATTAAGAAGGATTTCAGTTCACCAGAATAAGTGCACACTATGTGTCCATTAAGGTAGAAAGGGTCTCCGCATTTTCTACAAGGCACCTCAAAGCACTTGAATTAACATGTAATTATTCAATATGACTGGTATTTTGGAAAGGCCTGATCTATTTGATTATCTAATTGGAGAGTTGCCCTTTAGTGGTGCCTTTGAAGTGGTAGAGAGTCAGTCCTGGAGGAGGCTTTTTCTAACTCTCAAATAGGCCATTAACTCTCAAGTATGATCCAAATTCCAAATCTCAACTTGGTCATATCAGCACTCCAATATTAGGTAATAGTGCAGTTTAGGGTCCTTTTTATTTTCCTTCTAAGACTTGCTGAGAGAGTGAGAGAGAGAGAGGGGCTAGGAAAGGGAACAAAAGTAGAGAGGAGTAGAAAGGGAAATAGAGGGAAGGAGAGACAACGGGAGGTAGGAAAAAATCATAAGCAAATCATCTTGGATTTGACAGGTGGACTTATCTGCTTCAGGGCACAATCGGGGGAGAGGACATACGGGACGGGACAGGCACAAGGTCAGGTGAGGTTTGAGCAAGCCAATTTTACCCATAATATCAATAATCAATAAAGACAGTAGACAACTGAACCGGTGCTTCTGCAGAACAAGGAAAAGAACACACAGCTCTGTGGCCATCAAGCAATCACACTAGATTTGAAGCGAAGGTAGGGAAGGGTTCTCAAAGTGGACCACAAAAGGCTAAGATGGTAAGCACACATATTCTTAGAAAAAAAGGTTCCAAAAGAGTTCCCTATAGGATAACCCTTTTTGGTTCCAGGTAGAAACCTTTTTGGTTCCATGTAGAATCCTTTTGGGTTCTTTGTAGAACCTTGTGTGGAAAGGGTTCTACCTGGAACCAAAAATAGCTAATCAAAGGGTTGTCCTATGGGGACAGCCGAATAACTATTTTAGGTTCTAGATAACACCTTTTTTTTTTTAGAGTGCAGGGTACCTTTTTAGAGTGTACATACTGTTACCTTCACAGCTTAATAAACTGAGAAAAACAAAACCTGAAACTCCTAGATGTCTGCATCTGTCGCTTTGACTCACTCTCTTTCTCTGTGACATGAGACAACCTTGTGATGTAGGTTATTATATCAACAGTAGAACCATCTACAATAATACAAACTATCATAGGTAATTGTTCTGTCAATGGTATTTTCTTCCCCTTTGTGGTTGGTCATTATACTGTCCAAAGAGAAATATCATCATTCTCCAAATGGTTGTTAAATAGGCATAGCTTAATTGCCTAATCGTAGGTGGTTAAGACTCCTTGAAATTCATTTGGCTTGCATACTTGCCAAGATAATCTCGTCATTAACACCTAGTTAATATGCTTCTTCTACCTAGAGTCACTCTATAGTAATAGCTTTTTGTCCACTGTCTAGTGACTCAGCTACCGCACCACTTAGGAACTCCAGGCCCCCCATCTCATTCCCCAAGAGTGAACTAAACCCCTATGGATGGCCAAGTCTAAAAGACCAGACAAAGAGCATCGGGCATCGCTTCAAAACCGCGCCTCAATTGTTCTGACCCAAAATGTATTCCCCATCGGAGCCAAGAGCCGAGATACCTGCCAGTTTCCCTCCCCAAACTGGAGGAGCGAGGAAACTAGGGGCACTCGTGGCTCCAACTCCAAAGCTGCCAGTGTTGGTAATGAGGCGACCCGGGAACGGTGGTCCTATTTCAGCTACTGTATTAGCACTCTGAAAGGTTAACCCCGAGCCCAATTAATTTGACCAGTTAAAAAGGTCAGTGCACTTTTGTAAAGGGCTAGGGAGCCGATACGCTAGCGACCTGCGTATCTACGACGAGCTCATTACTTAAGCATTATCATGCTTCATTATAAAGTGGCAAACATTGTTTAAACATGATTGCAGGGGCCGGGGATCTGAGAAAGGTAGTGGTTGTTGGAGCCAAAAGGCAAACTAGAAGAGTTGTTAGTTTGGCAGCTTTATTATCTGCAAATGGAGAAAAAGGTGCCATCTTTATTTGGCTGGAATAATCTGGTAGAACTCCACCTTTGTCTGTTCAACTAACAATGTGCAGTCTGAGGAAGTGAAGAATATGTAGCAGTGCAAAGAGTGAATGGTAAAAGACAAAACACTTGCAATGAATAAAGTTAATGGTAACAGACGTAGCTATGGGGGTAAACATACATCCTGATCAATGCCAGTTCAAACTGCAAAGGTGGAGATATATTTCAAGATATGGTTGCTCTATTTTCGAGGCAGTTTTAGAACTATGCTCAAAGTGTATTTGGGTAGAACACATTGTACAGTCTGTTATATCTTTGGAAAACAGAAACCATACCAACCAAACAGCATAGCCTACTTTATTAGCACACTACACTAACAAACATCTCCCTCACATTTACACGTACAACCCGTTGCTCTTGTGTAACATCCTAATTAATTAGTGATGGATGTGTTATTTAATTAAGTCATTAAGTCATTTATTTCGCGATGTTTCTGATATTCTGATTGAGTCATTAGCGGAACAAAACACCTATCATTCTATTCGTACTAGAGTAGTTCTTAAGAGACTGGTACGGTAACATAGGTCGTCCAACTCCTCCTCTTTCCTTTTACTCCCCCCTTCTCAATTATTCTCTTTAAATTACCCACCTGGAGAGTCAGGTGGGGTGGGCCAGATCAAAGGGCATTGGCTGGGATAATTAAGATCTGATCCTCTGGCCCCCCTTTGAAAACCAATCTTTTAGAAAATAAAAATCACTTTAGAAAATAATTGTTTAAATGTTCTTAGTTTAACCCTTGTGTTGTCTTAAAGATCAAAAATGACCCGCCACTATGTTTAATAACAGCAGAGAAACCCCCCTAAATTATATTTTTTCAACTTGAAATTAGATGACTTTTCCTAGAGTGACCCCAACATTAGAAAAGTGAAACATTGTCTTAGGGTCAATTTTGACCCAGTAGTTATAAAATAATTTACTCACCACAAAGACCACAAAGACACAAACACACACACAATGAGAAATTGAGATTGTGTGCTACTGATTGGACTCAGACAAAACAAAAACATTATTGTGCATGTGCAGCATCTCCTCTCCACGACCCCACACATGACTCAAGTTCACAGACAAAATAAACATTTCTTGAAAGCATTGTTTGCTAATGGGGAATGCAGTCAAAGGCTTTAAAGGTGCTGCAGATGACAGTCCCCCCAGTTCTCTCTTTGCTGAAGCCATGAGTGCACGTTTCTGTGCGTAGATCTGATTTTTTCAGATGTCCAGGAGGAACAAGAGAACAAGGATTTAGAAGAGAGGAGGTGGTATCTGAAGATGGGGAAGAATAAAACCCAGAGCACAATGCATCATCTTCAGATGAAGAAGATATCATCCAAGCTGAAAGAGAGACATTTTTGCCAAAGAACAGCAAAATAACATGGTCCTTGTCACCATATGACAACCAGGGCAAGATGGTAGCACAAAATGTCATAAGGATAACCCCAGGGCCCACAAGACATGCAGTTGCCCATGCCCAGGACATCGCCTCAACATTCTACATGTTCATCACAGCAGCCATCGAAAAAGCAGTCTTCCATTCATTGCCTTCACAAATGCGCACCAGATTGTAGGCGCTCCTAAAGTTCAACTTCGTGAAGTACTGCGCCCCGTGCATTTGTTTGATGATGGTTGGGATGAGGGGTAAAGGATAGCTGAACTTGATGGTGGCATTGTTCAGTGTTCGATAATCAATGCAGGGATGCAGTCCCCCATCTTCTTGACAACCTAGAAGCTGCTGGAGGCTCTCCTGTACACAGGTCTCCATGGCCTCGGCCTCTGCAGAGGAGAGGGGATAGACATGTCCTCTCGAGAGAGCTGCGTCAGACAACAGGTCAATGGCACAGTCCCAGGGGCGAGGAGGAGGCAGGCGTGTAGCCCAGGTCTTTGAGAACCTGGTGCAGATCCTGGAACTCCTCCAGTAAATCCACTTGAGGAGCACAGTCCGGACTTTCCACCGTAGTGGTGTTGAAAGACACCACGAGACACCTCCCCTGACACTCCTGCGACCAACCCAGCAGTCTCCTCTCGGACCAGGAAATTTTTGGGTTATGCAACTAGGGGCAACCTAAAACAATGGTTTGGGTGTCCATAATCAAGAAAGTGATCTGTTCTGAATGAGTGTCATGGGTCAGCAAAGAAACAGGAGCAGTGATGTGATGTACGAGCCCTGTCCCAATTTGTACAGGTACAGGTATCCTGTGTGTTTCTTTTCTCTCCTTCCCCCCTCACAGGTGGCAGTCATCATTCCCCAATCAGTCATCAATCAGAAGACACACCTCCTCCTGTTTCCATTACCCAATCACATCCCCTTGGTTTAAAAACCTAGTCAGTTGTTTTCTCTGGAGCTCGATCTCTTTGTGTCTCAATCTCTCGCAATATATCTCTTACTCGTTATTGAGTTCTCGATTCGGTTTTTGTTCATACATGTCACATTTGTCCGGAATTATGTGAGTATTGTTTTGTTACGGTGATTGACTGTTTGTTTGATGGTGGGAAAAGGGGGTACGAAGACAAGTCGCCCACGAGCCTATATTACCCGTAGGAATGCTCTGCCCCTTTTGCTACCCCCCTTTACCGTGTGTTTAAAAATAAACCATGAGTGTTTGACGGTAATTTGTCTCTGGTTTTTGTTCGCACGGTTACTTTTTCACTGTTATAATTTGCATGAGTTGTGTTACGGGTCTCGTTACAGGGGTAGGGGTATTCCACGGACCGGCTCCGGTGGAACGGACGTAGGTCGTCGTGTGGAAGCTGGTACCGGGATCGGTGCTGGAGACTGGAGGGACTGCACACTCCCCTCCGAGCGATGGTTGCCAGCACACTGTCCATGGTGATACCGAGTCTGGAGAGACAGTCCTCATGGTGCTGTACTATACCTACAAATGGTTGCCAGCTTGGCCTTTCCTGCTATGCGGGTCGGTTATTCTGTCACGCTGGTATACAGGATTAGGGGACAGGCGCAGGAATGCACAATAGGGGTTTTTAATACACCCAAAACAAACACGCATACAAAACACCAAACAAAAGAGTGAGGGTAAACCTTGTTGAATGACACTGGACAATACCCGTAATACACAGTATATAAATCATGCAGCATAATTGCTGCACCAACACATAGGTACTCACATGACCAACGGACACGGGAACAATAACCAACAAAGACAGAAGGAACAGAGGGCACATATATAACATACTAATCAGGGGAAATGGGAACCAGGTGTGTGTAATCAGACAAAACAATCAGGGGTTGATGATAATGAATCCCGTTCAGTGAAGCCTAGAAAGCCGGTGACGTAGACCTCCTGAACTGGTGAACAGAATGAGCAGCAGTACCAGGGGGATCCATGAACCCCTTCAAGAAAATGCATTCAGACTACATTCTGCACATTTCTGCTACTTTCTTAGGCTATACAAGTGCCATCTCTTGCAAAAATAAATTGTTTTACACCTATGCAGTACCTTTAGCAATAATAATAATAATAATAATATTAAACCTGTACTTTTGTAAAGAAAACAATTATGACAGGTGTGATGTAATAAGTGGTGTCCATTGATTAAATGCAGTCTTTCTGCATTGTGAAGAGGGAGACACCAGATATTCACAAAGTTTGTGATGAATGACAGGTTGCTTCTTCATTGCAAATAGATGTGGGGTTTAAAATTCAATGAAGCTGCTTTATTTTAGGGGTATAGTGAAGGCGGGTCGTTTTTGACCCTTAGGACAAGGGGAGTATACAGAATGTTAACCCTACACAAGGGTTTAGGTGTTGACTTAACTATGAGTGTAGTGTGTGGTGTGGCGAGAAGACTTTAAAACAAAACCATCACTAATAATGTATGAACACATCTTGAACAAATTGTTACGATATTTGTCATGTTCTTTTTGCATAACATCACAAATGTCCTCATCTACTCATAAGAAACGTCCCGATATCAGCTACCCACTTGAACTTGACCTGGAACGTCCAAGGTCTTGATTGACAAGATAAGTATTCCTTCTTTATTTCTTTATTTTATTTTTACTTCACCTTTATTTAATCAGGTAGACAAGTTGAGAACAAGTTCTCATTTACAATTGCGACCTGGCCAAGATAAAGCAAAGCAGTTTGACAGGTACAACAACAGAGTTACACATGGAGTAAAACAAAGATACAGCCAATAATATATTAGAAAAATAAGTATATATACAATGTGAGAAAATGAGGTGAGATAAGGGAGGTAAAGGCAAAAAGGCCATGGTAACGAAGTAAATACAATGTAGCAAGTAAATAAAAAAATAATCACTGGAATGGTAGATTTGCAGTGGAAGAATGTTTAAGCCTTCCTGTGGAACTAGCTTGGCAAATAAAGAACTTCGGTGTTACCTCTGTGAGGACACATAAAGCAAACAGAGTAAAAAAGGGATCAGAGCAGCCATCCAAACTAGTTAGTTACAGTTGCCACCGGTGGAGAGCAAGGAGGACAGGCCTGCGGCAGAGCCAGACAGAACTTGATACACCTCGCCGCTGTGATAATTAAGAGAAGCTGCTTAGCTTCAGAGAGAGGGAATGGGACGGTATTATCATGACGACTGAGAGAAGTGAGAGAAGAAAATTAATTAAGAGGATGGGTAGTGGACGGTGGTAGGAAGGACGGGTGCTGATGAGAAGAGAAGAAGGGGATAAAGTAAAGTTGAGAGTCTCCACTTTGGGACTTTGCATACTTATTATCGGTCTTGGGCTTTGTTCCAATATCCAATCGCATACCACTTGAAGAAGAAGAAGAAGACTGTCATATTCCTGCCTCTCAGCAATGCATTAATTCAAACCCCCTGTGTATGTGGTTCTGCCTATCAGCATTGTGGGGATGGAAAGTGAACTTATTCTAATGTATTTCATAACTCCTCTTGGGAATGTGCTTTGAGTGAAGACTAAAGAATCAAAGGCCTAGAGATCAATATGTTTCTATTGTTTGAATGTTTGTGTCAATATCAATATCTATCATAGTGCAGTCACTGCATTCTTTTCGGGTGGCATAGGAGGTACGGTATGCAAATCAAAATGGAGGCACATTTCAGCATTGGACCTATAGAGCTGAGCTGGCTGCACTTTCCCATTAATATTTATACTTTAATATGAATATCAATGGTTTTCATAACCACATTCCTCTTTATTTCTCTCCTCCTAACTTGTTTTCCCCAGAGCTTGGCCACAGTTTACTGATCTCTTCTCAGTGATCCATGCAGGGAGGAATGCTTAGACACATACACAGACACACACAGGCAGGCACAGATACACACACGCAAACACACACACAGGACACCCCCACCACCACCACCATACACACCCTCTTTCTCTCTGAACACCCCTGAACAGTGTTGGCTAAGTAATGTTCTTCTATCTTCTCTCTCCAAATGGGACCTTTAAGATATATTGGCATTTGAAAAGTTTGGACGATGAAAATGGAAATTCCCATTCAACAGGTTCTGGAAGCGTTTTCCGACCTCACGATGACTACAGCTTTAATCTCTAAAGTCTCCAGACCTCCGACTAGTTGAAATTGCTCCCTGCATTTAAACAGAAGAGCATCCAATTACAGTTGAGCTTGGAGAAAAAGGAATACAGGAATTCAAATTGCTCCTTGCATCAGGTGTAAAGCATCCATTTATGAGTTCGGAGATGGAATACGCAGCTAGATTTGCTTTTGAAGAGTGCTTAGGTGAAAGCAACAGAGTCTGTTTGTGCTTGGTATCGGTTGTTTACCATTCCCCCGGGTTTCATACCTGACGAGAGAGAGAGAGAGAGAGAGAGCTCTCCACAGGTCATAAACACGCTTTGCACAACAGGACGACTTTCTTCATTTCAGTTTTTTTAAATGTGTATCTTTTCTCTCTCTTTCTCTTTGTTTCTAGGAGGGAGATGGGATAAAAGGTGCTGTTCGCCGAGCAACTCAACATTGTGAAGAGATTCTCCACTCTGTAATGGCTTGGTTTAAATAATTCAGCAAACACTGGAATAAGACACAGATTGTTTTCTTATATATTTAAATTAGGGGAGATGAGAGAAATTGTACACGAAGAGACTCACACAGGGTGATATCTCTGCTTGGGAGATAAACACAACACTGGGAAGAATAATGTGGAGATAACTTTGCAAGGCAGGACATCCCCATGATATTGTGAAAAAGGGAATAGTGGTGTTGTTGTTCAGGCCTTTCTTTGCATTATGGGTATTGTGAGGATGACCGTTGCGGTGGATCAGTGAGGAGGGCGACCAAATGCAGGTGCCAGAGTTTCAGGATTACATAATAAATGAACACTATTTACAAATATGTACAAAATGTACAAATGGAAGAAAGGCTATGTATACATGGCTCAAAGTATTCTCTTTCAAGACCTTTTGCTCTGGCCTGGCATAACCCTCTCTTCCCTGTCAAATCACAGCTTCTTATAGCCTTTCAGGAAACCAACTGACAGGAAACATGACTGATCAACCAATCAATACTTACATGGTTTCAATAAGGCAATAAATCACAATTAACACATCAAGGAAATACCATCGGAATTCCCATAAACGTACACATTTCAATAATAGTGTGAACCCTTGTCAAATCGGATAATTTTTCAGTGTCGCACGCCCCAGACACAAGATAGAATTGCTTGTCTCAAAACTAAACGGTTTGATAGCTGACCTCCCAAACCAGGAACTGCCAGAACCCTCGCCAAACAGTGAGTACTAATAATAATGAGATTTATTAAACGTTTACAATGCTCATGATTAATGCTAAACATCTTTACATGGTCAATAATGATAAATAGGTCTCGGGAAACCGCCGCGACTCAAACAGACAAATGTTCGCACTTAAAGGTTCCCAGAACGTTTTATTGGGATGTGGGAACAGTCTGGTGGGAACATTGTGGGGACATTACAAAATATAAACTGTCCCGCTGTGCAGATCGTTATACAACGTTTATTTTAGGGTGCAAAAAAACCTTCACCTGATGGTTCTAGAACATTCCCAGATTTGTTTTATTTTTTCATGTTCTGTAAAAGTTCCTAAAACATTTCTTTAGGCTGTGGGAACAATGTGGGGATATGACAAGAGATTCCCCCCAAAAATGAAACTTCATGGGAATCTTAGGTAATGTTCTGGGAATGATCCAGGTTTGCTGGGTAGTTATGTGCTCACACTGGTGTATTACTCATTAGTCCAAGCACTAGTGTTTGAAAGGTAATGTGGTATTAAACACTGTACTACACTCAAAACCTATGCACTAACAAACGTTTTGACAGCTCAGACCACTGCCCATACACTGACAACACCCACACAAATCAATGGTGTCACCATGGTCCCCTGAGACAGTACCCAATAAAGATAGTCAACATCACAGGTCGGCAATGGTATTACTTACTGACCGAACCTTGTAAAGACACAACCATTGGAGTGACAGGTAGCCTAGCGGTTAGCCAGTAACCGAAAGGTTGCTAGATCAAATCCCCGAGCTGACAAGGCAAAAATCTGTCGGTCTGCCCGTGAACAAGGCAGTTAACCCACTGTTCCGAGGCTGTCATTGTAAATAAGAATTTGTTCTTAACTGACTTGCCTAGGTAAATAAAAAATAAAAATAACATACAAAATAAAGCAAGTACGTTGAATGCATCACCAAACAGACCACTGTAATTGCATGAGGTCCCATGGCTCAATAACCACATGGTGATACACAGTACATACCCCCAAAGCCTTTGGCTTACGTGGGTTGACTGCTTGGCATGTCGTCGTAAAAGGTCAGGTTTTGATAAAGAGTCCTTCAAAATGTGACTGGAATTGACCTTTTTAGTCTGATAATGAGACTAAGATCAACAGAGTACATTGTGTGTTACATACGCTCATAATCAAACACAACCATATTTTAGTCCAGCTCTACCTGTGGATGTTCTGTACAAATGATCTTTTGATACAGCATGTGACCTTCCGCTAATTGTTTATGCTAGTTCTCTCTACAGCTTGTTCCTGCATTATACTACTTAGTGCCAACTGTTTTGTACAGTATGTTACTGAGGAAACCTCTGAAACTTGTGAACTGTAACAATTGGTTACAAACCACATCAAGCACACTGTTAAAAGTCACAATTTGGTGTCATCTTCCCCTTGCCACAGCACACACCCAACAAACAACCTATTACAGATACTGTCAACCGGATCGCTACTGTGGGAATTACAGTATCTGTCTCCAAAAATCATAACAATGATTACGAGCCAAGTTGGCGGTGGCGATAAAACGTGTGTGAGCATTTTCAAACTTTGTCAAAGTAATTTAATAATTAAAGCTCTTAAATTAGATTTATTTCTCCCATGAAAGAGGACAGCGGGGGGAGTCAAGTGAATAGCAGGTCTATTGATTTTCACATCAATCTTATCTACAGACTGACTGAAGATTGCTGCTTGGCTCTCCTACCAGCCGAATCACAATCTCGTCTCCTTCACAGGTGTACTTGCCAAAGGCAGGTTTGTACCCCAATCCATTCCATATTACCTTACATAACAACACCCATCTTTTCATCTCAGGGTCCTCTGTAGACAGTTAGTCTCCAAAATAGCTGACTTAGCTGAATTCAATTAGGGCTTTTTGGGGGAACCTGAGCCATCGCTGTGCAGCCTGGTCTCATAGACTAGATGTAACATAGTAAATGTAAATCTGGAAATCTAAAATTAGTATGATATGTTATGTTTGGTGTTGTTACAGAAGATAACTTAAGACAAACATTAAAGTAGGGTAGGTGAGCATATAACATGAACGTCTAGCAACCCAAAGGTTTTATGTATGAATCTCATCCTGGAAAACTTTAGCATTTTTGCTAATTAGCAACTTTTCTACTACTTACTAGTTTTTAGCTACTTTGCAACTAAACTCAGCAAAAAAAGAACCCTGTCTTTCAAAGATAATTTGTAAAAATCCAAAGATCTTCATTGTAAAGGGTTTTAACATTGTTTCCCATGCTTGTTCAATGAACCATAAACAATTAATGAACATGCACCTGTGGAACGGTCGTTAAGACACTAACAGCTTACAGATGGTGGGCAATTAAGGTCACAGTTATGAAAACTTATGACACTAAAGAGGCCTTTCTACTGACTCTGAAAAACGCCAAAAGAAAGATGCCCAGGGTCCCTGGCCTTCTACATGAATGTGCCTTAGGCATGCTGCAAGGAGGCATGAGGACTGCAGATGTGGCCAGGGCAATAAATTGCAATGTCCATACTGTGAGACGCATAAGACAGTGCTGCAGAGAGACAGGACAGACAGCTGATCGTTCTCGCAGTGGCAGACCATGTGTAACAACACCTGCACAAGATCGGTACATCCGAACATCACACCTGCGGGACAGGTACAGGATGGCAACAACAACTGCCCAAATTACAACGGGAATGCACAATCCCTCCATCAGTGCTCAGACTGTCCGCAATAGGCTGAGAGAGGCTGGACTGAGGGCTTGTAGGCCTTTTGTAAGGCAGGGCCTCGCCAGACATCCCCAGCAACAACGTTGTTTATGGGCACAAACCCACCGTCGCTGGACCAGACAGGACTTGCAAAAAGTACTCTTCACTGAGGAGTCACAGTTTTGTCTCACCATGGTTGGATTTGCATTAATTGTAGAAGGAATCAGCATTACACAGAGGCCTGTACTCTGGAGTGGGATCAATTTGGAGGTGAAGGGTCCATCATGGTGTGGGGTGGTGTGTCACAGCATCATCGGACTAAGCTTGTTGTCATTGCAGGCAATCTCAACACTGTGTGTTACAGGGAAGACATCCTCCTCCCTCATGTGGTACTCTTCCTGCAGGCTCATCCTGACATGACCCTCCAGTATGACTAGATAGCCATTTCTCACCAGTTACATTCACGCCCCTTTTGACCTCCTCCTTTTCCGCAGCAACCAGTGTTCTGGGTCACGGCACCAATGTAACAGTATAGCTTCCATCCCTCTCCTCGCTGGGCTCGAACCAGGGACCCTCTGCACACATCAACAACAGCGAAGCATCGTTACCCATCGCGGCCCTTGCAGAGCAAGGGGAACAACTACTTCAAGGTCTCAGAGCGAGTGACATCAACGATTGAAACGCTATTAGCGCGCACCCCGCTTACTAGCTATGCATTTCACACTGGTTACATGCAAATTCGTAACATGTTGTACGAATTGCAATTCATAACATATTGTACAAAGGTTGCAGCTATGCATTACGGTGACATACCTCAAGGACATTTAGGTGCAATAAACTCGGGAGAACAAGGTCTCTGTAAGTCTGTTTCCTTTTGAGGTAGGTTATTGAAAGTGCTGCTTGTGCCAATGAAAAGCATTGGAGTATATTTGGAAGAGGGTGAAACTACTGTTGACTGTATCCTTGCAATGTGAACTATTGTGTCTAACAGTTTAGTCTGAGCTGTGGTTTGTGAAAGTTTCAGTAGTGAATCACAATGTTGAGGTAAAGGAAGAGCGGAGTGAGGGAGTTCACTGCTTTGTCAATAGGGAAAATAACAGACAATGGCACATGCATTTTTTATTTAGTGAATGTAAAGTCCCTGAGCAAAAGAAGATAGAAGATACGATGTTGTAATAACATGATGCAAGAGTTCTGTATGGATTGGTAAAAAAGACATGCCTGGCGAAACTGAATGTATGATCTATTTAAGTGATAATACCCTCGAAGCCGGTGTTTGGAGCATATGTTGCCGGCCCTTGACTTCGTCTCAGGCCTAACAACACCTGTGCCGATATGTCTTCCAAACACCTGCTTCTCTGGCATTATCTCTTAAGTTGAAACTGGCTAAACTGAATGCAAAGTTAATATTAATAAGAACAGACTAAATGTGTTCTGGGAACGTTCTTGCAACATCAGGCAAATGTTTTTACTCAGCTTTGGGAACATTAATATCCACATCAAAGCTCTTTGCCTTTTGTAACACAATCAAAGAGCATCAGAAATGGAACTTTTCTTGGATTCCTTTTGAAATAGTGAGAACAAATGCATTGAGCAAAAGTATTGAGCTTTCAGATAAAACTGCCGCGGCTCAAACAGACAAATGCCCACAGAGTATGTCCTGGTGGTTGATAGTCTTTTAAGGGTTATTCTAGAGGTATTTTTTACCAATCCATACAGAACTCTTGCAACATGTTATCTCAGAACCTCATTTCAATTGGAACTCATTGGGTTTCAAACCACTACAGTATGGCTGGAAGCGGGACCGGTAGCCAACTCACATATTTTTACATACTGAGCAGGTGGTCATGTTCAGCTAATGACAGAATGTGGAGCCATTGACCCCCGCGTCAATTACAGTACAAATAAGAAGCCAGAAGCCAGTATATCATCTTTGGTGTGAGTGCTGATCCTTGTTGTCTATAGGCTATGATCAGGAACAAGAGGGTAAGGCTTACTACAGAAGGGCCTACAAAAGGACCAGCTGGGTTCAAATCAAATGTCTGCATACCAACATAGATCCCCCGTTGTTATCTTACAAAACCGGTAAGTTCAATGTTGATAGATTTTGGAATGATTGGATCCTTTTCATACCTTAAGAAGGATTAATTACTTCAGGCTACATTAGACAGCCATGGTATAACTGATGGACGGGCGGTGATGTGACACGAAATAATGGTTTATACTCCATTTCATTAAAATCTCATTAAAGCCATGTTCATTCCTACAATAATTCAATCATTCTTTACAGTTGCCTCTGTAAATGTTGATATATTGATAATTCTTTAGAAGGTTTGGTCCCATTACATCACATAGCCCTATTGGGGTGTGTCCCAAATGGCTCTCTATTCCTATATTTCCCTTGTCTAAAGTAGTGCACTATAAAGGGAATACGGTACCATTTGGGAGGCACATTAGATGCATGGCAGTGGTTTAACGTGAAATTAGCAAGAAGAATAAATGGCTAAATTGAATTTTTCCATCCCCAGGAAATGTTCAATCACTGCATCCCAAATGGCACTCTGTTCCCTATATAGTGCACTACACTCTTAGAAGTAAAGGTGCCTGGTAGAACTTTTTGGGTTGCCACACTGGCGAAACCTTTGCAGTTGAAAAACATTCCTCAAGGAACCCCTCTGAAAAGAGTCTTCAAGGAACGCCTGTGTAAAGCTTAAAATCGGAATGATTTTGTGATGGCAGGGTTTCAATTTTGAATATATTGTAGAGGTGGTAGCCTATCAGATCGAAGGTGTGGCTTATTGGAGGAGTGGCTTTAAGATAGTTATTTTATGGACACTGTCATGTTCTGACCATCGTTCGTGTGTGTTTTCCTTGTTTTAGTGTTGGTCAGGATGTGAGCCGGGTGGGCATTCTATGTTGTGTGTCTGGTTTGTCCATTTCTATGTTAGGCCTGATATGGTTCTCAATCAGAGGCAGGTGTTAGTCATTGTCTCTGATTGGGAACCATATATAGGTAGCCTGTTTTGTGTTGGGTTTTGTGGGTGATTGTTCCTGTCTTTGTGTTTGTGGCACCAGATAGGACTGTTTTGGTTTTTTCTTGTTTTGTAGATTGTAGTACTTTCATCTTTATTAAAGATGCACAAAACTAACCATGCTGCATTTTGGTCCGTCTCTCTTTCCCCACAAGAAAACCATTACAGACACATCTGATGGGACTTCAGTAAATGCGGAAAATAGCATTGACATTGTGAAGCCTATTTGATTCTGAGTTCAGACATACAATACCTCAGGAAAGTATTCAGACCCCATGACTTTTTCCACATTTTGTTACGTTACAGCCTTATTCTTAAAACCTCTCTAGGATAGGTGAGATGCTCACGTCCCACCAGGCCAACATCCAGTGAAACTGCAGAGAGCTAACATTTTAAATACACCATTCATTGTTTTAAACATTCTTGTAAATACATGTATCTTACATAACTGAAAAGATAAACGTCTTATTAATCCAGCCGCTGTGTCAGATTTCAGAAAGTCGTTACTGTGAAACATACTATTTTCTGAGGACGACGCCACGCACACACAAGTATTACTAGCATTTTCCAACCAAGCATTAGCATCATGAAAGTCAGAAATAACAATAAAAAAAATTGCTTACCATTGCTTACCTCTGGTGGTAATGCCAAGTGTCCTAACTACAGAGTGAATGTTCGTTTTGTTTGATAACAACCTGTCACGGTTTTCTGTAGGCGAAAGAGAGTCAGACCAAAATGCGGCATGTCTATTGCGATCCATGTTTAATAAAACTGAAGTAAACACAAATCAATATGAAAAAACAATAAACAATACACGAAAACCGAAACAGCCTAATTCTGGTGCAAACTAATACACAACAGAAATAAGTACAAAAGGACAATCACCCACAAAACCCCAACACCAAACAGGCTACCTAAATATGGTTCCCAATCAGAGACAATGACTAACACCTGCCTCTGATTGAGAACCATATCAGGCCAAACACAGAAACAGACAAACCAGACACACAACATAGAATGTCCACTCAGATCCTGGCTGACTGGCGGATCTGGAAGAGACTGGCTGACTGGCGGATCTGGAAGAGTCTGGCTGACTGGCGGATCCTGGCTGACTGGCGGATCTGGAAGATCCTGGCTGACTGGCGGGATCTGGAAGAGTCTGGCTGACTGGCGGGATCTGGAAGAGTCTGGCTGACTGGCGGATCCTGGCAGACTGACGGCTCTGGCTGCTCCATGCTGACTGGCAGCTCTGGCTGCCTTCATGCTGACTGGCGGTTCTGGCTGCTCCATGCTGACTGGCGGCTCTGGCTGCTCCATGCTGACTGACGGCTCTGGCTGCTCCATGCTGACTGACGGCTCTGGCAGCTCCTTGCAGACTGGCAGCTCCTTGCAGACTGGTAAGCTCCTTGCAGACTGACAGCTCCTTGCAGACTGACAGCTCCTTGCAGACTGACAGCTCCTTGCAGAATGGCTGCTCCATGCAGACTGGCAGCTCTGGCTGCTCCATGCAGACTGGCAGCTCTGGCTGCTCCATGCAGACTGGCAGCTCTGGCTGCTCCATGCAGACTAGCAGCTCTGGCTGCTCCATGCAGACTGGCAGCTCTGGCCAGGCGGGAGACTCCGGCAGCGCTGTAGAGGAGGAAGGCTCTGGCAGCGCTAAACAGGCGGGAGACTCCGGCAGCGCAAGAGAGGAGGAAGGCTCTGGCAACGCTGAACAGACGGGAGACTCCGGCAGCGCAGGAGAGGAGGAAGGCTCTGGCAGCGCTGGAGAGGCGAGGCGCACTGTAGGCCTGATGCATGGTGCTGGCACTGGTGGTACCGGGCCGAGGACACGCACAGGAAGCTTGGTGCGGGGAGCTGCCACTGGAGGGCTGGTGCATGGAGGTGGTACTGGGTAGAACGGACTGTGCAGGCACACTGGAGCTCTTGAGCACCAAGCCTGCCCAACCTTACCTGGTTGAATACTCCCGGTCTCTCTGCCAGTGCGGCGAGGTGGAATAGCCCGCACTGGTCTATGCAGGCGAACCGGGGACACCGTGCGCAAGGCTGGTGCCATGTAAGCCGGCCCAAGGAGACGCACTGGGGATCAGATGCGTAGAGCCGGCTTCATGGCATTTGGCTCGACGCTCACTCTAGCCAGGCCGATACGCGGAGCTGGAATATACCGCACCGGGCTATGCACCCACACTGGGGACACCGTGCACACCACAGCATAACACGGTGCCTGCCCGGTCTCTCTAGCCCCCGGGTAACCACAGGAAGTTGATGCAGCTCTCCTACCTGGCTTCGCCATACTTCCTGTGAGCCCCCACCCAATAAATGTTTGGGGCTGACTCTCGGGCTTCCATCCGCGTCGCCGTGCTGCCTCCTCATACCAGCGCCTCTCCGCTTTCACCGCCTCCAGCTCTTCTTTGGGGCAGCGATATTCTCCTGGCTGTGCCCAGGGTCCTTTACCATCCAGTTCGTCCTCCCAAGTCCATTCCTCTTTGAGCTGCACCTTGGGGCGGCTACACTCCCAAGTCCAGAAGTCCTTTTTACGCTGCTCCTGCTGCTGCCCGTTACCACGCCGCTTGGTCCTGTTGTGGTGGGTGATTCTGTCACGGTTTTCTGTAGGCGAAAGAGAGTCGGACCAAAATGCGGCGTGTCTATTGCGATCCATGTTTAATAAAACTGAAGTAAACACGAATCAATATGAATAAACAATACACGAAAACCGAAACAGCCTTATACTGGTGCAAACTAATACACGACAGACATAAGTACAAAAGGACAATCACCCACAAAACCCCAACACCAAACAGGCTACCTAAATATGGTTACCAATCAGAGACAATGACTAACACCTGCCTCTGATTGAGAACCATATCAGGCCAAACACAGAAACAGACAAACCAGACACACAACATAGAATGCCCACTCAGATCACACCCTGACCAAACAAAACATATAAACATACAAAGCAAACTATGGTCAGGGTGTGACACATCCATTTTTATAGCCTAACACGAAACATTTGTAAACCGCTTGCATCATGATTTCCTTCTCATTCAACTTTGGAAGATGTGTTCGTGGTAGTTACACACACTAAACAAATGTTTATCCAGTCATGGTTGGTTTCATTGCAATCCTCTGGTTGTTACTAACACAACCATACTTGATGGTTCTTTTCCCGGGACACATATACCGATTTGAAGACACCAATCAATGACATCATTGCGCACCATTGGTAGGACAGGTCTATCGTTGATTGACTGTATTTTGGCCCAATGACCACTGTTCATCTTGAAATCTAGCTTGGAAGATATCCAATGAGCTGAGGTAAACGGCAATATATAATGGTTATACGTTTGAAGACCAGCCTTTGTCGTAAACTCTGGCGTAAAAGAGATTCATTCACCATTGAAAATCCTACTTGACGGAGCCACGGGTGTTACGCATAGCAGTACATTTTCAATAGCATTTTCAACAAGTTTATATATTTAGAATATGGCGAATAAATCAGGAAAAGCTAAAACAAAGTCTAGGTATACAGATTTAACCCAAATTATAGAGGAAGGACTACAACAAGAGCATGGGAGGTGTGGACCTGTCAGATGTGCTGATAGGATACTACAATGTTCTCCACAAGACCAAGAAATGGTACAAGACATTTTTCTATAATTTCATTGACATTGCTGTGGTGAATGCCTTCATCTTCCAGAAGGAAATGGCTAAGAGCTGTGGACAGCCCTCCATCTCACAGCTATCCTTCAGGGAGCTGCTCATCTAGGAGCTTGCTACCTACAGCAAGTCCACTGTAGCACCTTCTGTCCCCTCTACCTCTGTCCCTTCTGCTCCAACCAGCGGTGTTCACCTACCCAGATTTACCTCTGCTGGCATGAATGTGCCTCAGGGTAAAAAGGGCACAGTAGGGAGACGTCGTGGTGCCCTTTGTCACAGGAAATGCCCCATCACCTGCACCACCTGTTCAGTAAGCCTTTGCTTTACAGCAGAAAGAGACTGCTATGGGCCATGGCACCAGCAGCACAATATTGTCTAGAGGACTGAGGGTCTTCACAATATTGTAAATAGAAAATATGTAAATAGTTACCCTTGCTAATAGTTTGTATTATTATTTGTTATATATATATATATATTGTGTTAGAATAGCATTTATCTATTTTGTATATAGTTCTTTCCTTCAAATGTATCACTCTACCAATTCGGCCACTTGGGTACATTTGGGTACATTTGTGTGGGACACCTGGGTGACTTCATGCTCAATGTCATGTAGCTCGCTCAGTTTTGAAGTTATCTGTCCAAAACTTTGCTCGGATATTTATGGCATCTTATGTTCTTCATTCAAATCATCCACAGCATCCTATCTGTATGTTTGGCTGTTCTGGGTCATTTGAAAGGTGAGGCAACAACAATAAAAACAGAAAACGTATGTATATTTCCTTGTATTTTCTTCTACCAGATCTATTGTGTTATATTCTCCTACATTCAATTCACGTTTCCACAAAATCCAGAGTGTTTCCTTTCAAATGATACCAAGAATATGCATATCCTTGCCTCTGGACCTGAGCTATAGGCGGTTAGATTAGGGTATGTCTTTAGGCAGGAAATTGAGAAGAAGGGGGGTGGGGGGGGTTACCCCAAAGTGGTTAAATTGATTAAATAAATAAAAATCCTCAGAAGTCTGCACACAATACCCCATAATGACAAAGTAAAAACAGTTATTTTTAGAAATGTTAGCAAATTTTAAATAAATACAGCAATACCTTATTTACATAAGTATTCAAACGCTTTGCCATGAGAATCAAAATTGAGCTCAGGTGCATCCTGTTTCCATTGATGATCCTTGAGATGTTTCTTCAACTTGATTGGAGTCCACCTGTGGTAAATTCAATTGATTGGACATGATTTGGAAAGGCACACACTTGTCTATATAAGGTCCCACAGTTGACAGTGCATGTCAGAGCAAAAAACAAGTCATGAGGTCGAAGGACCTTTGCTTCATACAGCTACACATATGCTTTATTACACAATTTAATTAATGGATTCTGGCAATGACATTTCAGCTCGAGCTTTTGCTGCGAGTGGCATGTTAATGACTGATCGGTATCTCAATTCATTCTTATCTCAATTCATTCAGTGTGCAGACCTCCACAATCAATCTGATACTCCAAATAAACAATTTTGGATATGCCTAAATTAATTATGGGCATGGTTGACCACTCCCTTCCCACCCGGCACTCATTCTTCTGGCATTCAGTTTGTCCTCCCAACAGCACATGTTCAAAGTGAATGGCCCTTGATAATATCTCTCCCCTGAACCATCACTGTTCTTTACAGTCTATTATGTCTTGTCCATTTTCCTACCAGTACACCAGCAGCATGAGAGAAGCTTGGACGGGATCTCTCTCCATGCTCACTCTAATGAACTCATGTCGCACTTCTGAGAGAAATGGTGAAGGACCAAACTGAACGCCATTGTTGACATTACTTCAGCCACTGAGGGAATTTACATTGGGTTCTTCAGTACATTTCTTACCAAGAGAATTTGCATGTGTGCAACCAAAACTCGGACATTAAGATACCTCATATTTTAATTTGTGTGCCCTTAAGGTGCATCCATTCCTCAGGAAGTCATTCAAAGGGAGAGATACAGAATCATTATTAAACATGTCAACAAGAGAAACGTGGTAGCAGACATTCCATAAGTCCTGGAAGAAAGAAAACAAACGTCTTAATCTTTTTGACGTGTTGCATTGACATGTGTTCCTTTGGCAACTAGCCAAGATATGAAACCTGTTGTTTAACGAATCTGATAGTACCTTCAAAAAGTTGCTGCTTGTTTATCAGCTCAATAGTCAGGACTAAAACATGTACTTGGATCTACTTCAATTCTGGAAATAGTTCTACATAACAGAAACAGATTTTTTTAGATGACATTACCGTCTTACTTAATTCAATGGTGCTACCCAAACTATAGCATTGAGTTTTAGTCATTGGAAATTGTCAAAAACATCTCTTACCCTTATCATTCATACCTCTGTCCCAAATTTCCCCACTGTGTCCCATACCTCTAACCCAAACACCAGATGGCAGCCTTTAATTTAATATCAGTACCAATGCTCAATCCCTCTGTTCGTCATGTGACCTTATATTGAAACATTTACTTCTTCAAATTACTAAGACATTGCATTATTAGAGTGCTATCTGAAAGCCAATTACTATTCACTTTGTTACTTCACACTTATTACATGTCTATTATTTTAAGATTCATATGTAATGAATTTGGAGCATTAGTGAGGTCAAGCTCTGACGTTGGGCGATTTGGCCTGGCTTGCATTTGGCATTCCAATTCATCCAAAAGGTGTTCGATGAGGTTGAGGTCAGGGCGATGTGCAAGCCAAGCAAGTTCTTCCACACCATTCTCGACTAATTATTTCTGTATGGACCTCGCTTTGTGCACATGGGCATTGTCATGCTAAAACAGGAAAGGGACTTCCCATAACTGTTGCCACAAAGTTGGAAGCAGAGAATCGTCTAGACTGTCATTGTATGCTGTAGCGTAAAGATGTCCCTTCACTGGAACTAAGGGTCCTAGCTCGAACCATCAAAAACAGCCCCAGACCAATATTCTTCCTACACCAAACTTTACAGTTGGCTCTATGCATTTGGGCAGGTAGAGTGCCTTGCGAAAGTATTCACCCCCTTGGCATTTTTCCTATTTTGTTGCCTTACAACCTGGAATTAAAATAGATTTTAGGGGGGTTTGTATCATTTGATTTACACAACATGCCTACCACTTTGAAGATGGATTTTTTTTTGTCGTGAAACAAGCAAGAAATTAGACAAAAAAAAAACAGAAAACTTGAGCATGCATAACTATTCACCCCCCAAAGTCAATACTTTGTAGAGCCACCTTTAGCAGCAATTATAGCTGCAAGTCTCTTGGGATATGTCTCTATAAGCTTGGCACATCTAGCAACTGGGATTTTTGCCCATTCTTCAAGGCAAAACTGCTCCAGCTCCTCCAAGTTGGATGGGTTCCTGCTGGTGTACAGCAATCTTTAAGTCATACCACAGATTCCCAATTGGATTGAGGTCTGGGCTTTGACTAGGCTATTCCAAGACATTTAAATGTTTCACCTTAAACCCCTCGAACACCAAACGTGTTCGCTTATTTTTTTTCTTTAAGCAATGGCTTTTTTCGGGACACTCTTCCAAAAAGCCCAGCTATATGGAGTGTAAAGTGGTCCTTAAAGTGGTCCTATGGACACATAGCCCAATCTCCTCTGTGGAGCTTTGCAGCTCCTTCAGGGTTATATTCGATATCTTTGTTGCCTCTGATTAATGCTCTCCTAGCCTGGTCTGTGAGTTTTGGTAGGCGGCCCTCCCTTGGCAGGTTCGTTGTGGTGCCATATTCTTTCCATTTATTAAAATTTTTATAGTACCTTTTTTTAACCAGGTAGGCCAGTTGAGAACAAGTTCTCATTTACAACTGAGACCTGGCCAAGATAAAGAAAAGCAGTGCAACAAAAACAGCATCACAAAGTTACACATAATCAAATCCAAATCAAATCAAATTTTATTTGTCACATACACATGGTTAGCAGATGTTAATGCGAGTGTAGCGAAATGCTTGTGCTTCCAGTTCCGACAATGCAGTAATAACCAACAAGTAATCTAACTAACAATTCCAAAACTAATTTCTTATACACAGTGTAAGGAGATAAAGAATATGTACATAAAGATATGAATGAGTAATGGTGCAGAGCAGCATAGGCAAGATACAGTAGATGGTATCGAGTACAGTATATACATATGAGATGAGTATGTAAACAAAGTGGCATAGTTAAAGTGGCTAGTGATACATGTATTACATAAGGATGCAGTAGATGATAGAGTACAGTATATACGTATACATATGAGATGAATAATGTAGGGTATGTAAACATTCTATTAGGTAGCATTGTTTAAAGTGGCTAGTGATATATTTTACATCCTTTCCCATCAATTCCCATTATTGAAGTGGCTGGAGTTGAGTCTGTGTTGGCAGCAGCCACTCAATGTTAGTGGTTGCTGTTTAACAGTCTGATGGCCTTGAGATAGAAGCTGTTTTTCAGTCTCTCGGTCCCAGCTTTGATGCACCTGTACTGACCTCTCCTTCTGGATGATAGCGGGGTGAACAGGCAGTGGCTTGGGTGGGTGTTGTCCTTGATGATCTTTGTGGCCTTCCTGTAATATCGGGTGGTGTAGGTGTCCTGGAGGGCAGGTAGTTTGCCCCCGGTGATGCGTTGTGCAGACCTCACTACCCTCTGGAGAGCCTTACGGTTGTGGGCGGAGCAGTTGCCGTACCAGGCAGTGATACAGCCCACCAGGATGCTCTCGATTGTGCATCTGTAGAAGTTTGTGAGTGCTTTTGGTGACAAGCCAAATTTTTTCAGCCTCCTGAGGTTGAAGAGGCGCTGCTGCGCCTTCTTCACGATGCTGTCTGTGTGAGTGGACCAATTCAGTTTGTCTGTGATGTGTATGCCGAGGAACTTAAAACTTACTACCCTCTCCACTACTGTTCCATCGATGTGGATAGGGGGGTGTTCCCTCTGCTGTTTCCTGAAGTCCACAATCATCTCCTTAGTTTTGTTGACGTTGAGTGTGAGGTTAGTGTCCTGACACCACACTCCGACGGCCCTCACCTCCTCCCTGTAGGCCGTCTCGTCGTTGTTGGTAATCAAGCCTACCACTGTTGTGTCGTCCGCAAACTTGATGATTGAGTTGGAGGCGTGTGTTGCCCGCAGTCGTGGGTGAACAGGGAGTACAGGAGAGGGCTCAGAACGCACCCTTGTGGGGCCCCAGTGTTGAGGATCAGCGGGGTGGAGATGTTGTTGCCTACCCTCACCACCTGGGGGCGGCCTGTCAGGAAGTCCAGTACCCAGTTGCACAGGGCGGGGTCGAGACCCAGGGTCTCGAGCTTGATGACGAGCTTGGAGGGTACTATGGTGTTAAATGCCGAGCTGTAGTCGATGAACAGCATTCTCACATAGGTATTCCTCTTGTCCAGATGGGTTAGGGCAGTGTGCAGTGTGGTTGAGATTGTGTCGTCTGTGGACCTATTTGGGCGGTAAGCAAATTGGAGTGAGTCGAGGGTGTCAGTTAGGGTGGAGGTGATATGGTCCTTGACTAGTCTCTCAAAGCACTTCATGATGACGGAAGTGAGTGCTACGGGGCGGTAGTCGTTTAGCTCAGTTACCTTAGCTTTCTTGGGAACAGGAACAATGGTGGCCCTCTTGAAGCATGTGGGAACAGCAGACTGGTATAGGGATTGATTGAATATGTCCGTAAACACACCAGCCTGCTGGTCTGCGCATGCTCTGAGGACGCGGCTGGGGATGCCGTCTGGGCCTGCAGCCTTGCGAAATTAACGTTTAAATGTTTTACTCACCTCGGCTGCAGTGAAGGAGAGACCGCATGTTTCCGTTGCAGGCCGTGTCAGTGGCACTGTATTGTCCTCAAAGCGGGCAAAAAAGTTATTTAGTCTGCCTGGGATCAATACATCCTGGTCCGTGACTGAGCTGGATTTATTCTTATAGTCCGTGATTGACTGTAGACCCTGCCACATACCTCTTGTGTCTGAGCCGTTGAATTGAGATTCTACTTTGTCTCTATACTGACGCTTAGCTTGTTTGATAGCCTTACGGAGGGAATAGCTGCACTGTTTGTATTCAGTCATATTACCAGTCACCTTGCCCTGATTAAAAGCAGTGGTTCGCGCTTTCAGTTTCACACGAATGCTGCCATCAATCCACGGTTTCTGGTTAGGGAATGTTTTAATCGTTGCTATTGGAACGACATCTTCAACGCACATTCTAATGAACTCGCACACCGAATCAGCGTATTCGTCAATACTAAATATGTCCCAGTCCACGTGATGGAAGCAGTCTTGGAGTGTGGAATCAGCTTGGTCGGACCAGCGTTGGACAGACCTCAGCGTGGGAGCTTCTTGTTTCAGTTTCTGTCTGTAGGCAGGGATCAGCAAAATGGAGTCGTGGTCAGCTTTTCCGAAAGGGGGGCGGGGCAGGGCCTTATATGCGTCGCGGAAGTTAGAATAACAGTGATCCAAGGTTGCCAGCCCTGGTAGAACAATCGATATGCTGATACATTTTAGGGAGTCTTGTTTTCAGATTAGCCTTGTTAAAATCCTAAGCTACAATGAATGCAGCCTCAGGATGTATGGATTCCAGTTTGCTAAGAGTCAAATAAAGTTCGTTCAGAGCCATCGATGTGTCTGCTTGGGGGGGAATATATACGACTGTGATTATAATCGAAGAGAATTCTCTTGGTAGATAATGCGGTCTGCATTTGATTGTGAGGAATTCTAAATCAGGTGAACAGAAGGATTTGAGTTCCTGTATGTTTCTGTGGTCAGACCACGTCTCGTTAGCCATAAGGCATACGCACCCACCCCTCTTCTTACCAGAAAGGTGTTTGTTTCTGTCGGCGCGATGCGTGGAGAAACCCGCTGGCTGCACCGCCACCGAGAGCGTATCTCCAATGAGCCATGTTTCCGTGAAGCAAAGAACGTTACAGTCTCTGATGTCCCTCTGGAATGCTACCCTTGCTCGGATTTCATCAACCTTGTTGTCAAGAGACTGGACATTGGCGAGAAGAATGCTAGGAAGTGGGGCACGATGTGCCCGTCTACGTAGTCTGACCAGAAGACCGCCTCGTTTCCCTCTTTTACGTAGTCGTTTTTTTGGGTCGCCGGCTGGGATCCATTCCGTTGTCCTGGTTGAAAGGCAGAACACAGGATCCGCTTCGCGAAAGTCATATTCTTGGTCGTACTGATGGTGAGTTGACGCTGATCTTATATTCAGTAGTTCTTCTCGACTGTATGTAATGAAACCTAAGATGACCTGGGGTACTAATGTAAGAAATAAGAAATAACACGTAAAAAAACAAAAAACTGCATAGTTTCCTAGGAACGCGAAGCGAGGCGGCCATCTCTGTCGGCGCCGGAAGTCAAGCAAACGTACAGTCAATAACTTAATAGAAAAATTCTATGCGACAGTGTGTGCAAATGTAGAAGAGTAAGGAGATAAGACAATAAATAGGCCATAGAGGCAAAAATAATTACAATTTAGCATTAACACTGGAGTGATAAATGTGCAGAAGATGAATGTGCAAGTAGAGATACTGGGGAGATACTGGGGTGCAAAGGAGCAAAGAAATTAATAACAATATGTGGATGAGGTAGTTGGGTGGGCTATTTACAGATTGGCTGTGTACAGGTGCAATGGTCGGTTAGCTGCTCTAACAGCTGATACTTAAAGTTAGATATAAGAGATAGAAGACTCCAGCTTCAATGATTTTTGCAATTTGCTCCATTCATTGGCAGCAGAGAACTAGAAGGAAAGGCGGCCAAAGTAAGTGTTGGCTTTGGGGATAACCAATGAGATATACCTGCTGGAGTGCGTGCTATGGGTGGGTGTTGCTATGGTGACCAGTGAGCTGAGATAAGGTGAGGTTTTACCTAGCAAAGACTTATAGATGACCTGGAGCCAGTGGGTCTGGCAACGAATACGTAGTGAGGGCCAGCCACCGAGAGTATACAGGTTGCAGTGGTGGATAGTATATGGGGCTTTGGTGACATCCAGTTTGCTGAGTAGAGTGTTGGAGGCTATTTTGTAAAGGACATTGTTGAAGTCAAGGATTGGTAGGATTGTCAGTTTTACAAGGTTATATTTCACAGTATGAGTGAAGGAGGCTTTGTTGTGAAATAGGACGCCGATTCTAGATTTAATTTTGGATTGGAGATGCTTAATGTGAGTCTGTAAGGAGAGTTTACAGTCTAACCAGACACCTAGGTATTTGTAGATGTCCACATATTCTAAATTAGAACCGTCCAGAGTAGTGATGCTAGTCGGGCGGGCGGGTGAGAGAAACAATCTGTTGAAAAGCATGCATTTAGATACTAGCATTTTATGATCAGTTGGAGGACACATAATGAGTGTTGTATGGCATTGAAGCTTGTTTTGAGGTTTGTTAGAGTGTTGGAATAGTAACCAAAAGGTTGCAAGATCAAATCCCCGAGCTGACAAGGTAAAAATATGTTGTTCTGCCCCTGAACAAGGCAGTTAACCCACTGTTCCTAGGCTGTCATTGAAAATAAGCATTTGTTGTTAAACTGACTTGCCTAGTAAAATAATAAAATAAATTGTTTGGGCACAGACCTGGATAGTAATGGATTTAATGGTACACTGTGGGATGTTCAAAGTTTCTGATATTTTTGTTATAACCCAACCCTGATCTGTACTTCTCCACAACTTTGTCTCTGACCTGTTTGGAGAGCTCCTTGGTGTAACGGTTTTCTTCCTGGGAAGGAGAGGAGGACCAAAATGCAGCGTGGTTATTGTTAAGCATCTTTAATAAAGACTAAAACGTAAACACTATACAAATACAAAATAGGAAAACGTGGCAAAACCGAAACAGTCCTAACTGGTGCAGAAAACACATAGACAGGAAACAACCACCCACCAGATCCCTAAAGAATATGGCTGCCTAAATATGGTTCCCAATCAGAGACAACAATAAACACCTGCCTCTGATTGATTACCACTCCAGGCAACCATAGACTTACCTAGAACACTCAACTGAACACAAGCCCATAGACTACAAAACCCCTAGACAAAACAAGACACATAAATCACACATGTCACACCCTGGCCTAAACAACATAATAAAGAAAACACAGAATACTAAGGCCAGGGCGTGACAGTACCCCCCCCCCCCAAAAGGTGCGGACTCCTGGCCGCACACCTAAACCCATAGGGGAGGGTCTGGGTGGGCGTCTGTCCACGGTGGCGGCTCTGTTGCGGGACGTGGACCCCACTCCAACACAGTCTTAGTCCGCTTACTTAGCGTCCCTTGAGTGGCGACCCTCGCCACCGACCTTGGCCTAGTAACCTTGAGGAATGAGGGACAGCTCTGGACTGAGGTAGCTCGGGACTGAGGGGTAGCTCGGAACTGAGGGGTAGCTCAAGACTGAGGGGTAGCTCAAGACTGAGGGGTAGCTCAAGACTGAGAGTTAGCTCAGGCAGGTTGATGGCTCTGGCGGATCCTGGCAGAATGGCGGCTCTGGCGGATCCTGGCAGACTGGCGGAATCTGGCAGGCTGACGGATCTGGCGGATCCTGGCAGACTGGCGGCTCCTTGCAGACTGGCGGCTCTGGCGGCTAATGACAGACGGGAGGCTCTGGCGGCTCATGACAGACGGGAGGCTCTGGCGGCTCATGACAGACGGGAGACTCTGGCGGCTCATGACAGACGGGAGACTCTGGCGGCTCATGACAGACGGGAGACTCTGGCGGCTCATGACAGACGGGAGACTCTGGCGGCTCATGACAGACGGGAGACTCTGGCGGCTCATGACAGACGGGAGACTCTGGCGGCTCATGACAGACGGGAGACTCTGGCGGCTCATGACAGACGGGAGACTCTGGCGGCTCATGACAGACGGGAGACTCTGGCGGCTCATGACAGACGGGAGACTCTGGCGGCTCATGACAGACGGGAGACTCTGGCGGCTCATGACAGACGGGAGACTCTGGCGGCTCATGACAGACGGGAGACTCTGGCGGCTCATGACAGATGAACAGCTCAGGCGGCGCTAGGCAGACGAGCAGCTCAGGTGACGCTGGAGAGGAGGAAAGCTCTGACAGGCGCTGGACAGGCAAGGCGCACTGCAGGCCTGGTACGTGGTGTCCACACTGGTGGTACTGGGCCAAGGACACGCACAGGAAGCCTGGTGCGGGGGCTGCCACCGGAGGGCTGGTGCGTGGAGGTGGCACTGGATAGACCGGACGGTGCAGGCGCACTGGAGCTCTTGAGAGCAAGGCAGGCACCAACCACCCTGGCTGGATCTTCAGTCTAGCCCGGCAGATGTGGGGAGGTGAGATGTAACGTACCGGGCTAAGCACGCGTACTGGGGACACCGTGCGTTCCACCGCATAACACGGTGCCTGACCAGTACCACGCCCACCACAGTTAGCACTGCTAGGAGCACTGTTGCGCTGAGCTGGCACAGGACGTGCAAGGCTAGGGATGCGCACAGGAGGCCTGGTGCGTGAGGCTGGCACAATCTTCACCAGACGACTAGTACGCACCTCAGGACGAGTATGGAGAGCTGACCCAGGTGCCATCAAATCCCCGACACGCTCCGTCAGGCGAATGCCGTGCCTCATGCACCAACACAGCAACTCCCTCATCACTCTCTCCTCCAATTTCCCCATTAACTCCTTCACGATCTCTGCTTCGCTCACCTCCAACACCAGCTCTGGTTCTGGTTTCCTCCTTGGCTCCTTACGATAAACAGGGGGAGTTGGCTCAGGTTTGACTTCTGACTCTGCCACTCTCTCCCTGTGCCACCCCCAAGAAATTTTTGGGGCTGACTCTCGGGCTTCCATCCGTGCCGCCGTGCTGCCTCCTCAAATCGCTGCCTCTCCGCTTTGGCTGCCTCCAGCTCTGCCTTTGGGCGGCGATATTCCCCTGGCTGTGCCCAGGGTCCTTTCCCGTCTAGGATCTTCTCCCACTTCCAGGAGTCTTGATTCTTCAGCCGCTGTTGCTGCTGCCCGTTACCACGCTGCTTGGTCCTTGGTTGGTGGGTGATTCTGTAACGGTTTTCTTCCTGGGAAGGAGAGGAGGACCAAAATGCAGCGTGGTTATTGTTAAGCATCTTTAATAAAGACGAAAATGTAAACACTATACAATTACAAAATAAGAAAACGTGGCAAAACCGAAACAGTCCTAACTGGTACCAGAGAACACAGAGACAGGAAACAACCACCCACCAGATACCTAAAGAACATGACTGCCTAAATATGGTTCCCAATCAGAGACAACGATAAACACCTGCCTCCTATTGAGAACCACTCCAGGTAACCATAGACTTACCTAGAACACTCAACTGAACACAACCCCATAGACTACAAAACCCCTAGACAAAACAAGACACATAAATCACACGTCACACCCTGGCCTAACAAACATAATGAAGAAAACACAGAATACTAAGGCCAGGGCGTGACACTTGGTCTTCATGGTGTTGCTTCCTTGGTGGTGTCCCTTGCTTAGTGGTTTTGCAGACTCTGGGCCTTTCTGAGAACATGTATATATACTGAGAACATGTGACAGATCATGTGACACTTAGATTGCACACAGGTGGACTTTATTTAATTAATGATGTGACTTCTGAAGGTAACTTGTTGCAACAGATCTTATTTATGGGCTTCATAGCATTGGGGGTGAACACATATGCACACACCACTTTTCTGTTGTTTCTTTTTTAGAATTTTTTGAAACACGTTTTTTTTTCATTTCACTTCACCATTTTGGACTGTGTAAGTCCATTACAGGAAATTCAAATAAAAATAAATAACAGGTTGTAAAGCAAGAAAATAGGAAAAATGCCAAGGGGGCTTGAAAAATTTGCAAGGCACTGTAGCGTTCTCCTGACATCCAGCAAACCCAGGTTTGTCCGTCAGACTGCCAGATGGTAGAGCATGATTTATCACTCCAGAGAACGCATTTCCACAGCTCAAGAGTCCAATGGCTAAGAGCTTCTCACCACTCCAGCCGACGCTTGTCGTTGCGCATTGTGATTGTAGGCTTGTGTGCGTGCGGCTGCTCGGCCATGGAACCCCATTTCATGAAGCTGAGCCATGTGTTGTTCCTAGACGTTTCAACTTCACAATAACTGCACTTACAGTTGACTGGAGCAGCTCTAGCAGTGCAGAAATTTGATGATGCGACTTGTTGAAAAGGTGGCATCCTATGACGGTGGCACGTTGAAAATCGCTGAGCTCGTCAGTAAGGCCATTCTACTGACGATGTTTGTCTATGGAGATTGTATTGCTTTGTGCTCGATTTCATACACCTACTGTATCAGCAATGGGTATGGCTAAATTAGCCAAATCCACTAATTTGAAGGGGTGTCCACATACTTTGTATATACAGTATAGAGTTTATCTTAAAGCCATGCCCCTACTAAGCCACACCTCCACTCTAGGGTTCCTCCAGGAACCCATTGCTACATTGAACCATTAAATGTTCCCCCAGGAAGCCCTGAACTAACTGAAGGTGCAAATATGAACTATTGAGTAGTAATGGTTCCTTGAGGAACTCCAGGGGTTCCTTGAGGATCTCCAGGGTTCCTCGAGTCATCAATATTTCTAAGAGTGAACGTTTGACAAGAACCCTATGCTTATAGGGTGTCATCTGAGACACAACTTTGGTTATTTTCTATAGGGCTTGGAGCCCTTTGGAGGGGCAGTGGTTTTAGCCATCTTGACCACAACGATACCACAATATATTCAAGTTTTTATCGCTATAACAGATGCCATTGGAGGTCATAGAACCTGTGGATACTGTCTTATTCTCCCATCCACTGCTAATGTATTATAGATATGAAGGACATTCTGCATATTTCTATGTGTTAGTGTTTTCTGTGATGTAGGCTTGTTTCTAAAATAATTTGGTAGGCTGCATTCAATTTTTGAAATGTTCAATGTGTTATAATTTTTCACCTTTTGGCTGCTTCTTAAGATTTGGGTTGATAAACACCTGGTGTCTTTTTTTCAAATCTCAAACATCCATCCATCCCTCCCTATCCTCCTCCTCCGGCTCCCTTTATCCCTCCCTCTCCACCAGACTCTCTCCTCTTGGCGCTGGTTGTGTTTTCCCACTGGGAATAGCGTAACTCCCTGCCAAATCCGCCCAATTCATCCTATTGATTCAACCCTGGGCCTTCTCTGCACGCACACCAGAGCTCCATTTGAATGCCCCAGCCCAGTACAGCACTCTGCCGTCAGACTCGACTCAGCCGCCAGCTATATGCCATCAGACTCGACTCAGCTGCCGAGCGGCACGTTCAAATCTAGTCGCGTCTGTTTCATGTTGGCTGTCATGAGACAAATGAGACATAAATTAAACTGATGATAAGATTGTTTCATTCTTGGGCATGCAGCGATGCAAGCATTGCGCACAGGTCTACAACATAGACCTATAACAAGCCACACCTCAAACTGCTATCTCAGACAGACAGTTTAAAATATGCTTTCTATTTCCTGACAGAGAATGATGTCTGGATCAGCGGACGAGCTGGCCAATCAGTGGTCTATTCACATGAATTTTTTTCATGACCAGTATACGCCACACATTTCTGCTTTTGTTGTATGCCAACACCATTCCAACAAAGAAACATAGGTCATTAAAAGAAATCGAAGGAAAACTATTTTAGTCATATTTTAATTGATATTGTAGTAGGTCAAATTTCATGGAAATCTGGAAACACTGGACAGTTACTTTAATTCACACCTTTTCTCAAATAATAACAAGTTAATAACTGCACAATTTATTTAATGTTCTGATTGCACAAAAAGTATTTTTCTTCGGCTGCTGATCTTTAAAAAATACCATTGCTTTATTGCGCTAATAATTCCCTCTGTGTGCATATTAACCTTTATGTCATGGCATAATGGAACGTCTAATTGGCAAGAGTCTAAGGTGTCAGAGCACCCGCTACAAGTGATTTAGATGCATTTCAGGAAATAGAGTTTCCTTTGGACAGGAGTACATTAAAAACCGATTACTTTGATTCGGGTTAATAAAAATAACGAGTTCTGAAGCACTGTGAAGAATATAATGTGTTGGAAATCCTGGTCCATAATCACATCAAGCATCGTTATACAATGACACCATTGATTTGACTTTGATATGAACATCGTCAAAGGTTAATATCTCTGCTGAAATCTAAGTTGAAAAGGTCTTTATCGGTCATATCATATTCGATTATTAGTGGGCTTTCACAACCAGTGTGAAAGCCACGGCGCATCTCTCTCTCTCGCTCTCTCTCCCGTTCTCAGCTCTCGCTCTCGTCTCTCTCTTGCGTTCGCGTTCTCTCACAGTATTCCTCTCATCCGGGCGCACATTCGGCAGCTCGGCTTCGATACAGCTCCTCTCATATGTGGTGGCTCCCGCGACCAGCTCCTTGAACGTGAACAGTTTAGCCGAAGGGCGCTTTTCCAAATACCACGAAATTCTCACCGACTTCGGGGGGAGTTGGTCCTCGGTTGGATAAGGTTTTGCCGTTCCGTGCGTTGGACCCAAATCTCTAACTATACTAGCAATGGATACTTGGCTTGGCTTCTGCCCAGGCTTGCACTTAACTCTGTGTACCTGGTTTCTGATCTCCGCTCATACCCAGCTAAATGCCAAGGCGGAGATAACTTGCGCATTGTGCCAGTCGCCGGTCCAGCTACACCTGAAGGAATTACAGCTGGATACCGGTACGCACGCGGCTGAAGGTACGAGGCATGCGGCCAAAGCTTTGGAACAGGTCCGACTGGAGTACCAACTACTCGGAGTTACTCACCAAAATACTGGAGTACCAAGCGACACCCAACAGGCAGGTGTTCTCGTGGATGAGCCGAGATTCACTGACGATGGAGTTACCTCAAAAGTCGCTCTGGAAGATTTAACCGGGTCTAGTGAAAACGAAGAAAGGTACCGTGGTGAATATAATATTGGGGAGGATGATTTGGGTAAGGTCAAGGATGGTGCTGAGGATGTTGCGTTACGGAGAGCGAAGCGAAACGGTCCCGAACCCCCTGAGTTTAGGGAGAGCCTTAATACATCGGATGAGAGAAGGAGTCCTGGTCCGTTACTGGACGGACACAGACTGGGCCGATCCGAATTCAAGTGGAACAGGGACGAGGGTCGAGGGACTTCCAGAGGAGATGAACCCAAACTAAGCAGCACTACTTTCGCCTTGACCGGGGACTCAGCGCATAACCACGCAGTGGTTTACTGGTCGGGGCAAAACAGCAGCGTAAGTAATGATTATTCACCATTTGTCATGTGTATTTGTATTTCACAAAATAAACAATGTTATATGATGAAGCACTACGTTTCGTCAAGGACTGTAAAGGCCTAGTATATCCAAACTGTGCTGCGCACAGAAATATTCGCTTGCTTTAGCGAGTTGTTTGGCCACTGTAACAGGTGCATTGGTTCAGTTGCGCACAGCAGGGCACTATATCCCACATAGGTTTCAGCACCTCCAGAAGCATTCGGGGCCCGGTTGGACTGGCATTGGCTATTGCACACGGAGATATGCTTGATTGCAGCAGACTCGGTGCCATACCGATAGCAGCATTTGCTTCACATAGCGGTTGGAAAACACGCACTATACTTGCGTATATAGGTTACTCTGATAGGTGAATTCCACTACTTTTAGTTTATTTATATGTAATGAATACGACTGAAATAAATTAGAATCGTTAACGTGTCCTGTATTTTGCAATATGTTTTGTTGCAGGTCTTGTATACGTCGCTTTGGATTTTTCATGCAATATAGGCTAATTGATTGGGCAGATTTGTAAATATTTTTTACAGGGATATAAATTGTTTGAATTCTTTACTTGTAAATAACGAAATTTCGCATCGAATGAAAGCAAGCCTATGTGGTCCTCTGAATTGCTGGCTCGTTCCTGTTGCTTCTATGTTCACAATTCCTTTACAATAGCCATATATTTAATAGGCCTAGTTTAATAACTATATTCTATACCTATGAATTATGTGGACTTTATATGCATATTTACCATTTATATGGATTTTTAAAATAAATTAATCTGCCAACTATCATCATGCCAGAGTAAATTATATTCAGAATAATGCCTCGCTCCCCAAATTAGTAATCGGTGCACTTGTTACCTGTACTTACACAGACACTCCAAAGGGTGGCGTACAATGTACGAGAGACTATCATTATGCCTCTTAAAAGCAGCATCTGCAATTGTGTATTATTGTAGGGATACAGAGTCTGAGACAATGGTCTCTCATGGAATCAGGGGCAATGAAATCATCCAGGGAAGGACCCTTGTGAAACCTGAATATCCCCAGCAAACAATCACAGCACTTAGAACACTGCTCTTAATATGCCTTGGCCTATGTGATCAATACCTATGGTGACGGTCAATAATACAATTTCATTGATTGGCAGGCTATGAGCCTGTAATAGCAGCTTTACAACCGCACAGAGGAGAACTGGTAGGTCATGTCTGATTTTGGTCTATAAATGTTGCTCTGCCACCAAAGTCTGTCCGTCTACATAAGGGTATTCATTGGTGATGCACTACAACCTGTTTCATCCTTAGTGAGTGAAGACAGCTTGTACTTTAACTGAGGTCACAATGTAACGTGTAGGTCAGGTTAATGATAAGACATGTCCTTGTTCTGGCTAATACCTCAGGCTACTAGTACATGAATGGCTGTAATGACACAGATGAATCATCTTCCTGTAGCAGCCAGATCATTCCATCCCAATTTTATTCTGAAACGGCTGGAATACTGACATGATTTCATCCCCCCTAAAAGGGCTTAGAGGCCTTCATTTGAAACAGAATAATATGGTGAAATGAATAAAAGCAATTTCCACAACCATGCAGACTCAGAGCAGAGAAAGCCACTGGGCTCTTTTTTATCATTCTTACATGTTTCTTTTGTTGTTGTGGCTGCCTCTTTTTCGCTTGATTTCATTTGGATAAAAAAAATGAATCCCTCAGTTTCAGTCCTCTGTCTGAAGTTATTATGACACGCTGCATGAACTTGTTTTTTAACTCGCAGTGATGGCTGCGGCGGTTTGGGGACGTTTGTGTATGTGTGTGTGTGAGTGTGTGTGCGGACTCTGTGTGTGTGTATGTGTGTATGCGCTTGGCTCTGTGTGTGTGAGACAGGTTTTCTGGGTGTATTGTCTACCTCAGCCAGCCCAACTCTATGCCTCCGTTTCCCCCTAGCTGTAAATCTGCAATAATTATCTTGAAGACGGAAACAGGTATCCATTTTGAAATATTCTCTTCTTGCCACATGAGGGGGATTGACTGCCTACTCAAGCATGTGTTCTCCAGCTCTCAGACACTAGTACTGGGCTACTTTATCTTCATTGGGCTTTAGATCCTGATTGTATGGGTGATGAATTAAGCCCTCAAGGACGGCCTGATGGAGCCTGAAGTGCTCTAACTCTAACTTAACCACAGCAGTTGGGGTTGGTGTGTGTGTGTGTGGCGGGGGTGGGTGGGTGGGTGGCTGAACGAGTCTACTCTAGCCTCACCCATGCATTCACTCACATGTCGTTGTGCCACCACACTCCCTTTCCTTCTTTCTTTTTACATTTTTTTTAATAAAAAAAAAAAATCTTCTACCCAGAATGCTATGCTTGTGCTGCCTGAGCCGTGTTGTGCCCTGTGCCACTACTCCTCCAGGATGACATGGGTAGAAGTGGTGTTACGTTCCCCAAGGCAGGTTGTACCCTCTGAGGCGTGTAGACAAGGCTAATGTGGGTTCTTCTCTGTCTGTCTGTCTGTCTGTCTGTCTGTCTGTCTGTCTGTCTGTCTGTCTGTCTGTCTGTCTGTCTGTCTGTCTGTCTGTCTGTCTGTCTGTGTGCCTGAGCCCTGGGTGGATATTAGCCGAGCCTAGACTCCCTATGGGGAGAGTGATGGGCAGAGTGTCGAGTTTCTCAGTCTCAGTGGTGTTTATGAATATAATGGCAGGGTTCCTTCTTATTGCCAATGGGGATACAAAATGGACGCCATTATTGTGCTTCATGCTGATCATTACTATCATAAAAGCCACTTTCATAAGTGATTTTCAACCTTGATAATGTATTTCATCCATCCACTCGCTTTTGATGTCTGCTTCCAGTAATGCACTTCGCTGGTAGTAAATATCTACATATACGTCAATAGTGCAGGAAAATCTGCCAGCCTTGGCAGGATCTATGGCCAATTTTTTTATCTTGATGTTTTTTCTTCATGATGCAATACATGGTTTTCTCTTTGTTCTTCATACATCCAGTGGGGGAAATCTAAATATGCATTTGCATAAGATGCAGAGTGGGCCTCTGTGAGTGGTCTTTAATGTAAGAAGAGTTCATTATAAATCTGGCAGGTTATCAACGTAGTGAGCTGATCATTTGAGATGGCTACATCTTTTTCAGAGAGCTAATAGGCAAAACACACACACACACACACACACACACACACACACACACACACACACACACACACACACACACACACACACACACACACACACACACACACACACACACACACACACACTAAAATGCATAAGAGACCCATTTTGTAAGGCTACAGTAATGTACTGTACAAGTGGAAGTCTTTCATACACAATTAGTAACCATACTGTAGGCATATTGTACAGACCATAATTCGAGACATTTAATTTCTTCAATATTTGCAGTACATTTAGTAGACTCAAGCACCTGACTCCTTAACCTGAACAAAGGAATATGCTGGTACACATGGATTCTTCCCCTCGAAATAAACTGAACTAAACTGAAATGAATTGAACTGAAATACACTGAACTAAACTGAAATTAACTCAACTCAACTCAACTGAAATTAACTGAACTCAACTGAAATTCATTTTACTGAAATGAATTGAATTGAACTGAACTGAAATTAACTTCCTTATTCAACAACATCCGCTCATCTTGAAGAATATCGTTGTTCGCCAACCCCCTTACTGCACCCACCAACAGTGAGGAGAGGGTGGCGTAGTTGGTTGGCATAGCTGAACACAGCTTTGGCATCCATGCAGTGGCCTGGAACATGATTTAGGATGTACACAGGGGGCTTGTTCCTAGCCCTGTCTGTGTCTCGTCTCACCCCTTGAATGGCTTCCCTTCCATTTAGTGATGCTAATGGATTTAAGTGCCACTATTTGGCTACCTACCGCTATGGAGGAACTAGCATCTCTTGAGGAAGAAGGGAAGAGAGGAGGATAGGATGGGGTGTCATAAATAATGCCCTCTTCCAAAAGGACTCTTCCTCTTCATCCCTCCATCCCCTCCCCTCTTCATCTACTATGTGTTTACAAATGTGTTTTCCCTTGTTTCCTCTCCGTGGAAGTAGTGAAGCTTGGTGGCAAGACTCCATGTGCCGCCACAACGAGACGGAAGATTCATCTTGACTTGCCCCCCAGAGCTAATGTCTTGGTTGGGATTCCAGATGGGGTACTTGGCCCAACCTTTTCAGGCTAGAGCTGTGTGGTTGTGTTTTGCATCTTGATTAGTCGATTTATCAAGATTGACTACATGCATGTAATTTATTGTTTAGTTAATGGACTGGATTGAGAGAAACATGTGAAAGGCGATGGAATAATAACTAGGGTCCTCGTTTGACCTTGGTGAACTTTCCCTGGTCGGGCCAGGTCATGAAACTCCTTGTGAAAACTGCTCTCCAAGACCTACCAATGAAGGTAGTTTAACGTAACTACAGTTGACTTATCAGCGTTTGATAGCCACACAATTACCCAGTATGCCTGCATTACAACACATTCAGGGTGAATTACAATGTCATTACATAGCACATGCTGTTGTAACAGAGAAACATCTAAAACCACAGAAGTCACTAAAAGCCTTGAGACTCATGTCTCCTGCATGGCTCGGAGCTACCCATTGGATGAAAGGTTCTGAAAGCAGTCAATCACCAAGATAATGGTCTCATTGTGTTTCCTGTACCATCACCACGGCAGCGGAACTAGAGTAGGCCTTGGTGGAAGGATACGTTATGACTGTTTGACTTGAGTGTAGTCATACGCTTGGCCATTGATCCCTTTCTGCTGTACAAGGGTGTCGACAGAGCACCGAGCCGCATGTGTGTGTGTGTGTGTGTGTGTGTGTGAGTTTGTGAGTGTGTGTGTAGGTGTTAATAACATTAATATAAAATAGTGTCAAATGTGATTTGGTTTCATCTTCATTCTATTATTAAACCTCTTTTTCCACGGGAGGTATCTCAGGATAAAGTAGGGGCCGACCGTGACATTGTCTCTGGCTCTCTAGCAGCTGATCCCAGTACAGTTTGGATGGTTGTGGTTGGACTGGCGTAGTCTGACTGTCTCTAGTTCTCTAACAGCTGATCTCAGACCAGCTTTGTATGGTAGTGGTTGGACTGCGTGGTGCAGTGTAGTAGGTAGATCGAAGTAGGTGGTATATGCAGCATGCTCCCCCTGGGCATAGAGTCTTGACCTTTACCACCGTTTTTTTAGGCAAAGTGGGATACCTTGTAACGTTGATCTCTCTTGGCATTTCCTGAACATTAGCACATTAGGCAGAATGCAATGACTAAGTAATGATGTCAGAGAGGATGTTGAGGGGGGAGATCACCTACCGCTCTGTCTCTCCCTCACACTCACTCGCTCTCTGTCTCTCCCACACACGCAAATACTCTTTCCCTCCCCCTTCCTCTTTCTGTCACTCTCTCCTCTCTTCCTCACTCGGTCGGGTGACTGGTGTCACACTCGTGAGGGGTTGTCGCTGATGCAGACTAATAATGACACATTATACCCCAGGACCCACACTCAATTAACACACTGTCTAATTAAAATGATCTAGCGGTTTATCAATGAAAAAGACTGCGAATGGCCGTAAAACGGGGCCACGCCACATTAACTTTACTATCCCCTTCTCCTTCCCTTTTTATTCCCATTTAGATTTTAATGATAATAACCTGTTTAAACATTGGCCATTACCAAACATATTGTGTTAGCATCTTTCATTTAGTAGAGGGAAATATATGTGGCTTGATGATGGGAGATTTGCTAACAGAGTCAGTCTGGGGAAGCAAGAAGTACGTGACTTTAAACTCCTGTCTCTCCATTGTATTTGCTAAAAGAAGACTATTCCTCTCTCTCTCTCTCTCTCGCTCTCTCTCTCTCTCACTCTCTCTCTCGCTCTCTCGCTCTCTCTCTTTATCTTTGAGCTTGACTATCCTCATGAAAGTAGCCTCTAATGAGAGTCACCCCCTCTATGTATTCACACATTTTAATTTGTAATAACGCTTAAGAAAAGTAAAGACGAGCTTGGTTTGAAACCTAATAATACAACTGTGCTCAGTAAAACAGTGAGTGTTCATAGATATCAATGCATTATTCATTTGCCTTCTTTCTCTTTAAAGGAGTTTTGCTGAGTGGGAGGGGCATCAAAAAATGAGCTAGCTAGGTTTGTTTTTACACAATGTTTTTACACAATGTATGATTGTTATGAATGAAAAGGGCCTGGAGTTATCCCTGACCGGGTATCCCAATCAGGAGATACTTTGGGCCCTTGTGATAGCCTATACTTAGGGCCTGAGGTAAAACTCTCGGCCAAGTATACATGAAAAGGGCCTTAAGTTTATCCCTGACCGCGTGACCCAACCAGGAAATACTCTGGGCCCTTGTGATAGCCTATAATAAATAGGGCCCACAGTTTAATCAAGTCAGGAAACGCTCCAGGGCCTAGTCATGAAAACACTTCACCGCTAGACAGGCGTTGTCAATGTGAATCTTATGAAGGCCTTGTGTGAGCAATGCCCTTAGGCAAGGTGTTAATTGCTTCTTAAGCTCTTTGATACAGTATGTAGGCTAGCACCTGTCTGCTCCATTGAACAACAGCCTATTTCTACCTCCAGACAGTTACCTTAAACACAGAGGGGTTGTTACTGCTTTCCTTATGTATCTGGTTATTGGCTGCGTATGGCTGGGTCCCAAATGGCACCCAATTCCCTGTGTAGTGCCCTTATAGCGCTGGTCAAAAGTAGTGCACTATATAGGGGATAGGGTGTCATTTGTGACTCATTCTTGCAGACCTCAATCAAGAGGAAATTGCCAGATATCGTGGTATGTCTGGGTGTGTGCCTTGAAATTCCTCAGTCCCCAGATTATGAATAGCTACTACCACTGTTGCTATTGAGATGTGAGGCCATAAGGGGGAAATTATGATGCAACCTTGTTTTAATGAGGGAATGTGATATACTGTAACTTGATTATACAGCAGTAGCATTACTTAACAAGTTTGGTGGTAAATTGCTGAATGAGAGGTTGGCACACACACACACACACACACACACACACACACACACACACACACACACACACACACACACACACACACACACACACACACACACACACACACACACACACACACACACACACTAGTGAGTAGTCAGCTAGCCACTGCTAGCGGTCATCAGTCAACTCTCGCCAGTCTGCAGAGCGTGACTCAAACCAGAGCAAATCTGACTTATTTTCTCCATATCTCCATATTCCTATCGCACGCTCTGAACTTTCTTTTTTTGTTCACCTGGATCATCGCAGCTAGCTAGCTGCTATGGCCACTCCTGGCTAACGTCACTGTCCCGAAGCAAGAACCAATTAACCTGGAGCTAGCCTTGCCAGGCCCATCTCCCGGCAAGCCAAAGAGGTCCATCAGCCACAATACCTATTTTGCCAACTGGCCTGAACCCCCGCCGACCCATCACGACTGTTCCACCGACGTGATTCGCTCGATGGGGTTTTCTCAACTGGCTCTGCCGTCACGTCGTCCCCTGAATGCCCTCTCCGCTAGCATACTAGCCGCGGCCCGCTAGCTGTCCAGAGCACATCAGACTGTTAGCTGAAGAGGCCCACCGGACAAATTATTTGGCCACTGTACCTATTTTGCCAATTGGCCTGGTTTACCACACGGAGCCCTGCTGATCCGTCTGCTGACGTAATAGCACGAGGGGACCACAAAATACTTTCTCTGTAGCGATGTCCCTCCAAGGCCCTTCTGTTAGCTTGCTAGCCCCGGCCCGCTAGCTGCCTGAAGTCACTCACTGGACTCCTATGATCACTCTGCTACGCATGCCTCTCGCTAACATCAATATGCCTTGTCCATTGCTGTTTTGGTAAGTAATTATTGCCTTATTTCACTGTAGAGCTTCCAGCCCTGCTCGATACACCTTATTTAACACTTTAGTTCCACCTCCCACACATGCAGTGACATCACCTGGTTAAATTATATTTATAGAGACAATATCTCTTTCATCGTCACTCTATGCACAGGTTTACCCCCACTGTATTCACATCCTACCATACCTTTGTCTGTACATTATGCCTTGAATCTATTCTACCTTGCCCAGAAATCTGCCCCCTTTACTCTCTGTTCTGAATGTACTAGATGACCAGTTATTTTAGCCTTTAGCCGTACCCTTATCCAACTCCTCCTCTGTTCCTCTGGTGATGTGGAGGTTAATCCAGGCCCTGCAGTACCTTGCTACTGTCACGCCCTGACCGTAGAGATCCCTGTTTATTCTCTATATTTTGGTTAGGTCAGGGTGTGACTAGGGTGGGTTCTCGAGTTTTGGTATATCTATGTTTTCTTTTTCGTTGTTGGCCGAGTATGGTTCCCAATCAGAGGCAGCTGTCTATAGTTGTCTCTTATTGGGGATCATACTTAGGCAGCCCTTTTTCCCACCTTCAGTTGTGGGATCTTGTCTTTGTTTGGTTGCATGTATTTTTGCACGACGAAGCATTTTGTTCGATGTATTGTTTATTGTTGTTTTGCTGGTTCACATTTCAATAAAATATGATGAACTCAAATCACGCTGCGCCTTGGTCTACCATTAACAACTAATGTTACAGCTACACTCGTATTCCCCAGGATGCTATCATTTGTTGACTTCTGTAACTGTAAAAGCCTTGGTTTCATGCATGTTAACATTAGAAGCCTCCTCCCTAAGTTTGTTTTATTCACTGCCCTAGCACACACTGCCAACCAGGATGTCCTAGCCGTGTCTAAATTCTGTCTCAGGAAGACCACCAAAGACCCTGAAATTTCCATCCCTAACTATAACATTTTCCGACAGGATAGAACTGCCAAAGGGGGTGGTGTTGCAATCTACTGCAGAGATAGCCTGCAGAGTTCTGTCTTACTATCCAGGGCTGTACCCAAACAATTCAAGCTTCTACTTTTAAAAATCCACAGACCAACCTCTGCCCCCAGCTGTGTCCTGGACACCATATGTGAACTGATTGCCCCCATCTATCTTCAGAGCTTGTGCTGCTAGGTGACCTAAACTGGGACATGCTTAACACCTCGGCCATCCTACAATCTAAGCTTGATGCCCACAATCTCTCACAAATTATCAATGAACCCACAAGGTACAATCCCAAATCCGTAAACACGAGCACCCTCATAGATATCATCCTTACCAACTTGCCCTCCAAATAGACCTATGATGTTTTCAACCAAGATCTCAGCGATCACTCCCTCATTGCCTGCATCCGTAACGGGTCTGTGGTCATCCCGTCAGTAGAGGTCATTCTTTCTCTCTCTCTTTCTCTCTTGCTGTTACTGTATTATAAAGCCTGAGTTCAGACAGAGTTGAGCTGAACAACTGCAGTAATGTTGAGTGATGAATGGTAAAAAGCGTGTCACTAAAATAAATACTTACCCCGACACATTTCAGGTGTTTCAGCTTACTCACTACTTTTTGCTCTTCTGGCTGCTATGTCGACAACACAGCAATTTTCTGCAGCGTGGCCCAGAGAGCTAAACACAGCACATCAACACATCCTGGCTATGGTTCTCTCTATCTGTCTCTCTGTCTCTCTGTCCCTCTCTCTGTCTCTCTGTCTCTCTGTCTCTCTCTGTCTCTCTGTCTCTCTCTCTCTCTCTGTCTCTCTCTGTGTCTCTCTGTCTATCTGTCTCTCTCTCTCTCTGTCTCTCTGTCTCTCTGTCTCTGTCTCTCTGTTTCTCTGTCTCTCTGTCTGTCTGTCTCTCTCTCTCTCTCTCTGTCTCTCTGTCTCTCTGTCTCTCTCTCCCTCTCTCCCTCTCTCTCTCTCTCTCTCTCTCTCTCGACTGTTTTTTTTTTGGGGGGGGGGCTCTTGAAAACTAAATGGGGCATCTCAAGAGATTTCATCCTGCAAACTATCAAATAAATAAATGCATCTCTCTCGCTCTTCTTGACATAGCTTTTATTGTTTCCCTCTCTTTATGTCTCTACTATGTCTATTTTATCACCCTCCCTATGGAATGGTTTTAATACGCAGGAGGAACAATAGGGCAAGAAGTCTGCTTTATTTCATTGTTATCCTGTGTCCCAACAATGATACTCTTGATACCTGTATAACAGTAAATAAGGAAATACTGAAGTCTGCAGGTATTGTCTGTAGCTATCACTTCAGGGCAGTACAAATAAAAGCCACACAACATCTGTTGTCTGCCACCAAAGCCTCTACGTTCCTCTTCCCCACTGGGGTATAGCTAGCTATCAGTTACAGTCGCGCCTACCAACAGCTACAGTTGCCTGCTAGTGATCGAGGCTAATGCTATTGTAAGCCTCAAACAACATGGGTAACATACTTAAAAATAATATGTGTATGAATGCCTTTGTGTCTGTGTAACATTGTTTGACTTAAAATCCAAAGTGCTGTAGTGCAGAGCCAAAACAACAAAACATGTTTCACTGTCCAAATACTTTTGGACCTCACTGTACATAAACTCATTACGTCTCCAAATGTGAGACGACCGCTAAGTTCCTACCTAGTGTGTTCAGGGATTCCCCCTATGAACATATGAATCATTTGAAAAAAAAAATCCATTAAAATAACATCAAATTGATCAGAAATACAGTCTAGACATTGTTAATGTTGTAAATGACTATAGCTACAGCTATAGCTGGAAATATGGAATATCTACATAGGCGTACTGAAGCCCATTATCAGAAACCATAACTCTAGTGTTCCAATGGCACATTGTGTTAGCTAATCCAAGTTTATCATTTTGAAAGGATAATTGATCATTAGAAAGCCCTTTTGCAATTATGTTACCACTGCTGAAAACTGTTGTACTGATTAAAAAAGCAATACAACTGGCCTTCTTTAGACTAGTTGAGTATCTGGAGCATCGGCATTTGCTGGTTTGATTACAGGCTCAAAATGGCCAGAAACAAAGACTTTTCTTATGAAAATCGTCAGTCTATCCTTCCTAGACATGAAGGCAATTCCATGTGAGAAATTACCAAGAAACTGAAGATCTTGTACAACACTGTGTACTAATCCCTTCACAGAACAGCACAAACTGTCTCTAACCAGAATAGTAAGAGGAGTGGGAGGCCCCGGTGCACAACTGAGCAAGAGGACAAGTAAATCAGAGTGTCTAGTTTGAGAAACAGACGCATCACAAGTCTTCAACAGGCAGCTTCATTAAATAGTACCTGCAAAACACCAGTCTCAACGTCAACAGTGAAGAGGCAACTCCTGGATGCTGGCCTTCTAGCCAGAGTTGCAAAGATAAAGCCATATCTCAGACTGGCCAATAAAAATGATCGATTTAGATGGGCAAAAGAACACAGACCCTGGAACAGAGGAAGTCTGCCTAGAAGGCCAGCATCCCGGAATCATTCTTCATCCATCGTTCTTAAATGGAAGAAGTTTGGAACCACCAAGATGCTTCTAAGAGCTGGCCGCCCAGACAAACTGAGCAATCGGAGGAGAAGGGCCTTGCTCATGGAGGTGATCAAGAACCCAATGGTGACCCTGACAAAGCCCCAGAGTTCCTCTGTGGAGCTGGGAGAACCTTCCAGAAGGACAAACATCTCTGCAGCACACCACCAATCAGGTCTTTATGGTAGACTGGCCAAACTGAAGCCACACCTCAGTAAAAGGCATTTGACAGCACGCTTGAAGTTTGCTAAAAGGCATCTAAAAGACTCGTATACCATGAGAAACAAGATTATCTGCTCTGATGAAACCAAGATTGAACTCTTTGGCCTGGGAGACTAATCAGGACTGAGGGAAAGTAAACAGAGCAAAGTAAATAACCTGCTCCAGAGCGCTCAGGACCTCAGACTGGGGCGAAGGTTTACCTTCCAACAGGACAATGACCCTAAGCCAAGACAATGCAGGAGTGGCTTCGAGACAAGTCTCTGAATGTCCTTGAGTGGCCAAGACTTGAGCCCCGGACTTGAACCCAATCAAACATCTCTGGAGAGACTTGAAAATAGCTGAGCAGCGACGCTCCCCATCCAACCTGACAGAGCTTGAGAGTATCTGTAGAGCAGAATGGTAGGAACTCCCCAAATAAAGGTGTGCCAAGCTTGTGGTGTCATTCCCAAGAAGACTGGATTGCATCAGCTGATATTGCACCAATTGGATTCACACTCGAATTACATGCGGCCTATTTAGTTGACCAGTTCTACACGTGCCTCCTCGATGCCGGATGTCACACGCTCTCATGCGCTGGTGTCTCTTGCGGCTGTAACTAGCTTGTACACTCTGTGCTCTGTGTTTCTGATATCCCACCACCACCCCAGCCTCTACCTGTTGGAGTCCTGTTTCTTCCATCAGGGGATTTCATATAGCATATCGTGCTCACTGACTTTAGTTATATTATCATCTTCATTTGATGCTTGTTTCTGGCAGTGAGCTACCCTGAAGGAGCAGAGCCCTATTGACAAACCATGCATTGTTATCTTTTCTAATGGTGAAATGTACACGTGGGGTTTTCTTTCTAAACATACTTAGCACGTAAGAGACGTGTCCAATCAGGATGTTTTCTCAGTTGATGTGTGGGGTGTATTTGTGAGAAAGAGAGATGGATGGAGGGACAGAGAAAGAGAGAAAGTTCATGCATGTGTTTTTATTCAATATAGACCTATATCCTAAGACCTACAGTATAAACCATCCTCTCAATACACTATGTTTTCTAGTTAGCAGTGGGAACATTACATTATCACATACATTCTAGCCGGTGAGGGCAGTCTCTTTGAGTCTGTTGTGGATGGCCACATTCACAGTGCCTGTTGGCTCTTCCTCAGCAACTGCCTGTGTCCATCACTAGAGGGAGTGTTCAGTATGGGGAAGATTAATACTAACATGGGTCAACTGACAGGATGAGTCGATGGAGCTGGATTGGCGTGAGACAGGGAGAGAGAGGGTGAGGAAAGAGGTTGGGAGGAGAGAGAGAGACAAACAGAGAGAGAGATAGAGACACACACACACACACACAGACACACTCGCACAGAGACACACTGAGACAGAGACAGAGACACACAGAGACAGAGACAGAGACACACAAAGACAGAGACACACAGAGACAGAGACACACGCACAGAGAGAGACACACACAGACACACACACACAGATAAACACAGGGAGACACTGAGACAGAAACAGAGACACAAACACACAGAGACACACAGAGACAGAGACATACAGAGACAGAGGCAGAGACACACACAGAGACAGAGACACACAGAGACAGAGACAAAGACACACACAGAGACCGAGACACACAGAGACAGAGACAGAGACACACACACACAGAGAAAGAGACACACACTTCACACAGGCTGAATTACCAACATGCATCTGGGCTAAACAGTTAATCTCACCTCCAAAACTCTCTCAAACCACCAAAACACTTCATTCTTGTCTCAAAATAAGCTTGTTCGACTATAACACTTGCAACAATTCTCATTCAGAAAGCATACATTGTCTCTCATAACACACTGACCTAAAAAACACTAACAACAGGAAGAGTAACATCAATGATGAACTTTTCATATATCAGTATTTCATTATAGAATACTCTACAGCACTGTAAGGGTTCTAGTTCTCATCAACGTGTATAGTATAATCACTCATACTCTACAGCAATGTGAGGGTTCTAGTTCTCATCAACATGTATAGTATAATCACCCATACTGTACAGCACTGTGAGGGTTCTAGTTCTCATCAACATGTATAGTATAATCACTCATACTCTACAGCACTGTGAGGGTTCTAGTTATCATCAACATGTATTGTATAATAACTCATACTGTACAGCACTGTGAGGGTTCTAGTTCTCATCAACATGTATTGTATAATCACCCATACTGTACAGCACTGTGAGGGTTCTAGTTCTCATCAACATGTATTGTATAATCACCCATACTGTACAGCACTGTGAGGGTTCTAGTTCTCATCAACATGTATAGTATAATCACTCATACTGTACAGCACTGTGAGGGTTCTAGTTCTCATCAACATGTATAGTGTCATCACTCATACTGTACAGCACTGTGAGGGTTCTAGTTCTCATCAACATGTATAGTGTCATCACTCATACTGTACAGCACTGTGAGGGTTCTAGTTCTCATCAACATGTATAGTATAATCACTCATACTGTACAGCACTGTGAGGGTTCTAGTTGTCATCAACATGTATAGTATAATCACTCATACTATACAGCACTGTGAGGGTTCTAGTTCTCATCAACATGTATAGTGTCATCACTCATACTGTACAGCACTGTGAGGGTTCTAGTTCTCATCAACATGTATTGTATAATCACCCATACTGTACAGCACTGTGAGGGTTCTAGTTCTCATCAACATGTATTGTATAATCACTCATACTCTACAGCACTGTGAGGGTTCTAGTTCTCATCAACATGTATTGTATAATAACTCATACGGTACAGCACTGTGAGGGTTCTAGTTCTCATCAACATGTATTGTATAATCACCCATACTGTACAGCACTGTGAGGGTTCTAGTTCTCATCAACGTGTATTGTATAATCACCCATACTGTACAGCACTGTGAGGGTTCTAGTTCTCATCAACATGTATAGTGTCATCACTCATACTGTACAGCACTGTGAGGGTTCTAGTTCTCATCAACATGTATTGTATAATAACTCATACTCTACAGCACTGTGAGGGTTCTAGTTCTCATCAACATGTATTGTATAATCACCCATACTGTACAGCACTGTGAGGGTTCTAGTTCTCATCAACATGTATAGTGTCATCACTCATACTGTACAGCACTGTGAGGGTTCTAGTTCTCATCAACATGTATAGTATAATAACTCATACGGTACAGCACTGTGAGGGTTCTAGTTCTCATCAACATGTATTGTATAATCACCCATACTGTACAGCACTGTGAGGGTTCTAGTTCTCATCAACGTGTATTGTATAATCACCCATACTGTACAGCACTGTGAGGGTTCTAGTTCTCATCAACATGTATAGTGTCATCACTCATACTGTACAGCACTGTGAGGGTTCTAGTTCTCATCAACATGTATTGTATAATAACTCATACTCTACAGCACTGTGAGGGTTCTAGTTCTCATCAACATGTATTGTATAATCACCCATACTGTACAGCACTGTGAGGGTTCTAGTTCTCATCAACATGTATAGTGTCATCACTCATACTGTACAGCACTGTGAGGGTTCTAGTTCTCATCAACATGTATAGTATAATCACTCATACTCTACAGCACTGTGAGGGTTCTAGTTTTCATCAACATGTATTGTATAATCACCCATACTGTACAGCACTGTGAGGGTTCTAGTTCTCATCAACACGTATAGTGTCATCACTCATACTGTACAGCACTGTGAGGGTTCTAGTTCTCATCAACATGTATTGTATAATCACCCATACTGTACAGCACTGTGAGGGTTCTAGTTCTCATCAACATGTATAGTATAATCACTCATACTGTACAGCACTGTGAGGGTTCTAGTTCTCATCAACATGTATTGTATAATCACCCATACTGTACAGCACTGTGAGGGTTCTAGTTCTCATCAACATGTATAGTGTCATCACTCATACTGTACAGCACTGTGAGGGTTCTAGTTCTCATCAACATGTATTGTATAATAACTCATACTGTACAGCACTGTGAGGGTTCTAGTTCTCATCAACATGTATTGTATAATCACCCATACTGTACAGCACTGTGAGGGTTCTAGTTCTCATCAACATGTATAGTATAATCACTCATACTGTACTGTACTGTGAGAGTTCTCATCAACATGTATAGTATAATCACTCATACTTTACAGCACTGTGAGAGTTCTCATCAACATGTATAGTATAATCACTCATTCTGTGCTGTACTGTGAGGGTTCTAGTTCTCATCAACATGTATAGTATAATCACTCATACTGCGCTGTACTGTGAGGGTTCTAGTTCTCATCAACATGTATAGTATAATCACTCATACTGCGCTGTACTGTGAGGGTTCTAGTTCTCATCAACATGTATAGTATAATCACTCATACTGTGCTGTACTGTGAGGGTTCTAGTTCTCCCTCTCTCCTGCATTTGGCCACACGTTCTCATCAACATCACATCTTATGTCTTGTCTGGTGATGCATCTTGGAAAGTATCGTCTGGAGTGTCTAATCCAACCCTGCCACTCTTCTTTCCTCACCATCCTGTCTTCCTTGATCCATTTTTCCACACTAAATCATTCCGAAGCCATCCACTTTTGTCTGGTTGGAATCTAGACTAAGGACACTTGGGTAGGCTTTCAGTTGAAATTCAATCAGCTGTGTTTGGAATGATTAAATCATCTGTTGAGTTGTGCTATTTGTTTCAATCTGGGTACTACAGAAATGCACCACATTTGCCATCATTCTGCTTTGAAGGGGTTTTTAACCGTTTTGGAAACAGTGTGTTAGCATTTGAAAACGTGCTGCAAATATATCGTTTTGCAGGAGGTGGAGTATGAATGAGAAAAGAGTTCATGGATTTCAGAGAATGTGGTCATTGAATGCATTTTGTGTGAAAGCAATGAAAAAATTATTCACAGTTTGGTCCACATACACTTCTGTTTTGCTGACTGTGTGAAGGGTTTTGACAATGTGACTTCAGTTTTGACCAATGCATGTGTCACGACTTCCGCCAAGTCGGTCCCTATCCTTGTTCGGGCGGCGTTCGGCGGTCTACGGTCTATCGGTCTACCGCCGATCCACTTTTCATTTTCCATTTATTTTGTCTTTGTCTTACACACCTGGCTTCACTCAACTAATTACTTGTTTATTATTTAACCCCCTGTTCCCCATGTTTCTTTTTGTGAGAGATTGTTCTTTGTATGTCGGTCCGCTATTTTGGGCTCGTATATTTGCCTTGTATTTTTGTATTTTGAGTAAAGTACGTTGATTACTAATTTCTGCTGTCCTGCGCCTGACTCTCAACACCAGCTACACACAGGACACCATTACAGCATGTTAGCAATTGAAAAAAACTGTAATATCCCTAGTCTGACTTCACTACTTAAATAAAAAATAGTCTCTACCACCACTGTCTCAGTCTCGGCCTCAGTCTCTGTTTAAATAGCTTTCTCTTTCTCTCTCCTGTCTCAGTCTCGGCCTCAGTCTCTGTTTAAATAGCTTTCTCTTTCTCTCTCCTGTCTCAGTCTCGGCCTCAGTCTCTGTTTAAATAGCTTTCTCTTTCTCTCTCCTGTCTCAGTCTTGGCCTCAGTCTCTGTTTAAATAGCTTTCTCTTTCTCTCTCCTGTCTCAGTCTCGGCCTCAGTCTCTGTTTAAATAGCTTTCTCTCTCCTGTCTCAGTCTCGGCCTCAGTCTCTATTTAAATAGCTTTCTCTTTCTCTCTCCTGTCTCAGTCTCGGCCTCAGTCTCTATTTAAATAGCTTTCCCTTACTCTCTCTCTCCTGTCTCAGGCTGAGGCCGAGATTGTCCGTTACCATTCGCGTTCACAGCTCACTTGCCACACATGAAAATGTTTATGTGGGCCTAATTGAATTTAGTGATACATGGCTTGACAGATAAGGAAGCATTTGTAGAGCAGGCTGGCTATGAAAGATAATGTAATCTAACTGGTGAACTCTCTGTATTTTTCATTCATATTGTAAGCAGTGTTTCAGCAAGTGCAGTTTGAATGGATTTGGTTTGTTTTTGAATCTGTATTGCTGTGCGATTATAGGAACACAGCAGGCTCTCTCTCTCGCTCTCTACCGCACCTGCTATCTCGACCTCTGAATGCTCGGCTATGAAAAGCCCACTGACATTTACTCTTGAGGTGGTGACCTATTGCACCCTCTACAACCACTGTGATTATTATTTGACCCTGCATGTCATTTATGAACAATCTGACCTTAATGGCCATGTAATCTTATAATGTCCACCCAGCACAGCCAGAAGAGGACTGGCCACCTCTCAGAGCCTGGTTCCACTTTAGGTGTCTTGCCTGTCGAGGGAGTTTTTTTTTTCTAGCCACCATGATTCCACAACCGCATTACTTGCTGTTTGGGGTTTTAGGCTGGGTTTCTGTATAAGCACTTTGTGACACCTGCTGATGTAAAAAGGGCTTTATAAAAACATTTGATTTGATTTGATTATACGACCACAGCAGACTTTGTGTGATTGCACAAACTGCAGACATTTATTAGTATGACAGCATGGCTATAGTGTGTCTATGCTTGACTTAACCTGTATGTAATGTAAATGTACTACATGTACTATACATACATGCAAAAGTCAAGCTACACTTAATATGAACTCTGCCTGAGATTTGACATACACCTTGTAGAATATAGATTAGTCAAAGCAGCTATGATTGAAACCAAAAAAAACGATTCTGCTACTGTAACGACTCAAGATTAACCTGGCAGAAGACAGAGGTTAAAGCGGATGACAATACATGAAAATATATTCATATTTGCATATTTACCTTCTATCTACCTTTTCTTATTAGTCAACAGGAAAGGCATTCAAATATCTTCCTTCCTGAGAGTAAATGAATGTAATATTTTATGTCATCGCCATGCCAGCTGCAATATTCATGAGATGTATGAGCCGCCATTGCTGCAACTTGAGCGTGTCCGAAGTTGTCAACAACATTTTTATTGTTGTTGTAATTTTAACCCTTTTTCTGTCCAGTTTCGTGATATACAATTGCGATCCATTTGTGGTCTTGTCTCATCACTGCAACTCCCCAACAGGCTCAGGAGAGGTGAAGGTTGAGTCATGCGTCCTCCGAAGCTGCTCCTTAACACCTGCTTGTTTAACTCTCCACACCAATTTGTCGGAGGAAACACCGTTCAACTGACGACCGAGGTCAGCATGCAGGCACCCAGGCCTCCACAAGGAGTTCCTAGAACGCGAGGAGCCAAGTAAAGCCCCCTGACCAAAACCTCTCCAAACCTGGACACAATGGACCAATTGTGCGCCGCCCTATGAGACTCCTGGTCACGGCCGGTTGTGACACACCCTGGGATCGAACCCTAATGTAACTGGATTCTTCCAACTCCTCCTCTGACGAAGAGGTGGAACAAGGATCGGACCAAAATGCAGCGTGGTTCGTTAGATACATCTTTAATGATGAAGAAAACACGAACAATACAAAACAACAAACGTCGAAAACCGAAACAGCCCTGACTGGTGCAACAAACACAGAGACAGGAACAATCACCCGCAAACACACAGTGAAACCCAGGCTACCTAAATATGGTTCCCAATCAGAGACAACGATAATCACCTGACTCTGATTGAGAACCGCCTCAGGCAGCCATAGACTAATCTATACACCCCACACAACCCCAAGACGAAACACACTACAAATAAACCCATGTCACACCCTGGCCTGACCCAATAAATGAAGATAACATAATAAATATAGACCAGGGCGTGACAACTAAGCTGTAGTGACGCCGCAACACTGCGATCCAGTGCCTTAGACCACTGCGTTAATCGGGAGGCTCGGGAACGACAGTTACCCCCGTCCCCAAGCTAAGAGTGATGGGCACCAAAGAGCTGCTGTCATGTCAGACAGGGCCGGGTCAAACCATTCATTGACATGTTGAGGGTGTCAGGATTTGGCCAGGGTTGTTCCGGGTTTTGGTCACTAGATGCCCCCATTGTGCTTTTTGACCTTATGTTTTTTCCCTTGTTCCCCATTATTATTTGCACCTGTACCTCGTTTCCCCTGATTGTATTTAAACCCTTAGTTTCCCTCAGTTCTGTGCTCTGTGTTTGTATGTTAGCACCCAGCCCTAGTGTTCTGTGTTTTCTTGTCGATTCCGGTGGATGCTCTTGTGGAATTCTGTTTTTGTTTTTGAGTGTCTCTTGAGGCTTTTTTGTGCTATTCCTACCACCTTTTGGATTTGCCATTTTTGTATTTAAGGACTTCTCCTTTTTACTTAATTAAATACACCGTCTTAAGTACTGCTGTGTCTGCCTCATCTTCTGGGTTCTGCTGACTATTCGTGGCTCAGTTGGTTAAGTGACTGTTTCTCACTCCGGAGACCCAGGTTCGTAACCGGGTCCTGACAGAGGGGGGTTGGGAGCACCACAGTGTAGAAAACCTCAGGAGTCTAATACTAAAGGCTGGCTATTATAAATACTGAACTATATCGTATGCTAAAAACTATTATATTATTAAAATATATTTAAGTTATATTATTTTATACAAAATACAAATGCTCAGAGAAAGACATTTTGTTTAACTAATAATTAAGTTTTTCTCATAAAGGTAAGGGGTAAACATTTTTGAAACCCCTAAAGTTTCTTATAAATAAAGTAGTCAAGAGTTTAATATTTGGTCCTATATTCCTGGCACAAAATGACTACATCAAGCTTGTGACTCTACAAACTTGTTGGAAGCAATTGCAGTTCATTTTGGTTGTGTTGCAGATTATTTTGTGCCCAATAGAAATTAATCGTAAATAATGCATTGTGCCATTTTGGATTTAATTGTATTGTAAATAAGACTAGAGTTAGTTTCTAAACACTTGTGGATGCGACCATGATTACGGATAATCCTGAATGAAGCGTGAATAATGATAAGTGAGAAAGTTAAATAGGGCCAAAGATCAAAAAGAGACATGTTAACCTCCCCCTATTGTAATGGTGAGAGGTTAGCATGTCTTGGGGGCATGATCTTTGACCCTCTGTAACTTTCATATTTGTTAAAGTGTTTAGGACAGTTATTTTTTTAATTTTTTTATTTATTTTACAATTAGCGTGCCCATTCAAAGTGTTATGATGCTGTTGTAGGCCTGCTGTAGGACTTCATATAAATGTATTCTAGTGTGTTCTATTGCTACAAAGACGTAAAGCTGAACACGGTTGATACAGAAGTCGAACTAGCAAACATTTATAGTCAAGCCAGTTTAACAGAAAAACAGAAAAACTAAATATTTCAAACCAACAACAGCCGCCCTCATAGAGCTCACAGAGCATCCGATGCTTACATTTGATCACAAAAACTTGAAAAAAAACAGTCAAAGAGAGAACTATCTTATTTTTTATCAATTGCTTATCAAGAGGGAAGTCTTTGAATCAAAAAACTACTGGTGTTCCTGAGGAGGGCTGTGTGGTGCACTATGACTACACACACACATACAGAGACACAGACACACACACATGCACGCACAGACACACACACATATACACACACATACAGAGATACAGACACACACATGCACGCACAGACACACACACATACACACACATACATAGACACAGACACACACATGCACGCACAGACACACACACATATACACACGCATACAGAGATACAGACACATGCACACACGCACACACACAGACACACGCGCACACACGCACACAGAAACGCACACACCCCACAATGCGTCAGCCATAATCTACAATTAGATATTAAGTGCTTAAAAGTGACTGATTGGGAAGTAGAGGGAACTAAGGAAGAACTTTGCGGGTTGAATCTAGATGTAGAATCTCTGTCACTACAGTATCTGTCTCAATCATCTCTATTTCTCACACGTCAAACCCATGTGTTGTCTATCTGATCAATCATGTGTGCCTGTAAAAACATGTGTAGCCTACAGAGTGTGCAGGAATTCAATTCACAACTCCATATCTAGTGTCGTGCTTTGGTTCTGAACCCTATTGAGTCGCCATCTTTAAAAGAGGATTCCACTGTACATTCCCACGTACAGTGTCACTTTGTCTAATGATTGGAGACAGGCACAGAAATACGTAATAGGGGGTTTTATTTACTCCACCCAAGAAAAAGAGCGAGGTGTAAACCTCTAAATAATACACAGGATGAGACCCGTAAAACAAGTGCACAATAACACGTAGCATGGAAGCCGATACAACAGCACAGGTGCTCACAAGACCAACAGACATGGCAACAATAACCGACAAGAACAATGGGAAAAAGAGGGAAATATATACACATACTAATGGGAACCAGGGGTGAGTAATGAGACAAGACAGTCCGGGGTTGGTGGTAATGATCCCGTTCAGTGACACCTAGAAGGACGATGACGTAGACCTCCGGTGCTGGTGAACGGAATTAACAGCAGTACTGGGGGGATCCGTGACATACAGTATGGATTCACTATCTGTAAAATCAAATCAAATGTATTTATATAGCCCTTCTAACATCAGCTGATATCTCAACGTGCTGTACAGAAACCCAGCCCAAAACCCCAAACAGCAAGCAATGCAGGTGTAGAAGCACGGTGGCTATGAAAAACTCCCTAGAAAGGCCAAAACCTAGGAAGAAACCGAGAGAGGAACCAGGCTATGAGGGGTGGCCAGTCCTCTTCCGGCTGTGCCGGGTGGAGATTATAACAGAACATGGCCAAGATGTTCAAATGTTCATAAATGACCAGCATGGTCAAATAATAATAATCACAGTAGTTGTCGAGGGTGCAGCAAGTCAGCACCTCAGGAGTAAATGTCAGTTGGCTTTTCATAGCCGACCATTAACCGTATCTCTACCGCTCCTGCTGTCTCTAGAGAGTTGAAAACAGCAGGTCTGGGACAGGTAGCATGTCTGGTGAACAGGTCAGGGTTCCAGAGCCGTAGGCAGAACAGTTGATACTGGAGCAGCAGCACAGCCAGGTGGACTGGGGACAGCAAGGAGTCATCATGCCAGGTAGTCCTGACGCATGGTCCTAGGGCTCAGGTCCTCCGAGAGAGGGAAAGAAAGAGAGATAGAGAGAATTAGAGAGAGCATACTTAAATTCAAACAGGTCACCGGATAAGACAGGAGAAGTACTCCAGATATAACAGACTGACCCTAGCCCCTGACACAAACTACTGCAGCATAAATACTGGAGGCTGAGACAGGAGGGGTCAGGAGACACTGTGGCCCTATCCGATGATACCCCCGGACAGGGCCAAACAGGCAGGATATAACCCCACCCACTTTGCCAAAGCACAGCCCCCACACCACTAAAGGGATATCTTCAACAACCAACTTACCAACTTCTCCTGAGACAAGGCCAAGTATAGCCCACAAAGATCTCCGCCACGGCACAACCCAAGGGAGGGATCCCACTGTACAATCCTACAAACAGTATGGATTCACTATCTGTAAAAGAGGATCCCACTGTACAATCCTACATACAGAATGGATTCACTATCTGTAAAAGAGGATCCCACTGTACAATCCTACATACAGAATGGATTCACTATCTGTAAAATAGGATCCCACTGTACAATCCTACATACAGAATGGATTCACTATCTGTAAAAGAGGATCCCACTGTACAATCCTACATACAGAATGGATTCACTATCTGTAAAAGAGGATCCCACTGTACAATCCTACAAACAGAATGGATTCACTATCTATAAAAATAACCCACATTCCTCTTCCATGTCTACTGTCTGTTTCCCTGTAGCTCTGCCACTGCACTCAGTCTCTGAAAACTTATGTCACATGGAGTTTACTTTCACAGAGAGGATTATACTGTGGTTCCGGTACACAGTACAGTAAGCCACAAATTGTCCAGAATCTGTGTTGGCAGAACGAGCGGTGGAGAGTATTAAAATGCTACCAACAGCAAAGTTAGCAAATGACGACACCACCATAGCAGGAATGTTGGTGACCCCAATGTTACAGTTTTTTACAATCCCTTTGGCACTAATTTCAGAACCTTGTGGTCATTTTTCAAAACTCTAGACACAAAACTCAAAATGGTCATCACTTGTAACACAGGCTGTCCAATGTTCAAAATATTGCATTGTGCCTTCATATCTTTAAATAAATATTGCACTTGCAGGATCATTGGTTCAAATAACTAATTTATCATGAAATACCATAGGAACATTAATTTAGATCACCAAAACACAAGATACTGATAGTTTCACTGTGTAATTGTTCGTTCAATCATTAAATATTGTCGTACAAAATATGTGATACATGTTTCATTATGGTACTACACGTAAATATATCACTGTAAAATGACTAGTAAAGAGAATGCAACAGACACAGTGGAATCAATGTACAAAATCTGATATTTATTGATGAAATCCAATAAAATCACTCATAGGTTTCTTTGAATCAGAGCAAAAATAATTAGCTTCAAAAAAGAAAAAAAAACTACAGTAAAACATCAACTTCAGCGTTCCTCACATGGCTTACTGTAAAAAGCAAAACAAAGTATTGATTACTGTACTTCTATATTTCCCTCAACCCTGTCTTGTGGATTTGGCTAGGTTCTCATCCACATCACAATGGATGTTTTCATTAGCCAAACATCTTGGGAAGAATCTTTGGGCATGGCGAATCCAGGCCTGACACTGGTCTGCCGTGATGTCATTGCATGTGTCATCCATGGCCTGGAGAAGGGTGGCTTGTTCGTGAGAGCGCCTCAATCCGGTTTTTCGGAAAGGAGAGTATGGGGGTAAGCACTGGGTGGTAAATTGTGGATGGGCCTGAAACCATGCTTGCACCATTTGAGCGTGGTGGAACCTGACATTATCCCACACAATGACATAGGTCATGCCATCAACTCTACAGACCTGATTTAGCCCATCAAGGAAGGTTACATTCGAACAGCGAATCATGTGGCTGCCTGGAACTCAATATATAGAGTATATAGAGTAGAGAGCTTTAGTTTTTGTTCGACCTTACTTTAGAACGGGCAAGATGCGTAATCTAAGATACTTTGACTGTGGTATGATTGTTGATGCCACACATGGTGATTCCAGCATCTCAGAAACAGCTGCCTTCCTGGGATTTTTACGCAATACAGTCTCTAGAGTTTACAAAGAATGGTGCTATAAACAAAACACATTCAGTGAGCGGCAGTTCTGTGGGCAGAAACACCTTGTTAATGAGAGAGGACAGAGGAGAATGTCCAGACTCATTCAAGCTAACAGAAAGGCCACACATGCTCAAATAACAGCTGTTTTAAACAGTGGTGTGCTGAAGGGCATCTCTTAACGTACAACACTGTGAATAATTCAGGCTGTTGTGGAGGCAAAAGGGGGTCCTACCCAGTACTAGATAAGTGTACCTAATGAAGTGGCCGGTGAGTGTACAGTCAAATCTGAAAACATGGTCTGGAAAAGTGGTACATGGGACCATAGAAACAGTGTCTGATAAAGAATGATGATGAAATATTACATATATAAATAATGTAGTCCAATTGGTTCATGTTCCACGGTAATTGCTGTCAATGGATCTCATTATCCTGAAACTTTCATGATCTGAACATGGAATATTGTTTGTCAGTTTTCCATAAAACTATGCATTAAGAGTAATGCAACAGTTACTTATCATTTTGAGCAGTTGTATCAATTGATATTTAGATCATTGTAATTAAATGAATAGACAGTCATCTCAGATGTAATGTGTAAATTTCATTTTGAAATGGTAATACTTTGATGTTAAGTTGTGTCATTTTGAACAGGTGATTTTAATTCAATGAACAAAGGATCTTAGCTTTATGTGTATTGTATCCAAGCAATTGGAAAGAGTGTTAGAGTTTTGAAAAATGTGCATTTTGATCATTGGTTGTGAGTTTTGTGTCTAGAGTTTTGAAAAATGCAATCAAGGTTCCAAAATTAGTGCCAAAGTGATTGTAAAAAACTGTAACTCATGTTCATTCAAATGGGTTGGAGGGGTGGTGGTGTTGTGTGTGTGTGTGTGGCTGTAGATCAACGTAGCTTTGAACAGCTTCTGGTCTGAAGTCATTCACTCCCTTCTTTCTCTCATTTCAGTGTTTTTCCTGTGGTTTTAATCCTCAACAGACTGTTTTATCAAACTGACTGTCTTTATACCAGATTATTGAGGGTGGATAGGGAGTTGCAGGCAGTGAAGCTATCTGGATTTACTACATTTGAATAGTTCACATGCTGTGCAATGTTCACGGTTCTTGGATAATTTGTTCATTGCATGTTTATTAGATAGCTATTTGCATAGGTGTCAAATAATACAGGAGTCTGTATGTGACACAAGGGACCAATACGATACTCCTGAATCCATTATTTTCATGCTGAATTAAGTCAATGATCTCTTCTTGGAAGTAAACATTACAATTAACATTCGTCATGCACAGTCTTCTAACTCTTTCACAAATGCTTGCCAGTATAACACAGTAGTCTGCCATATGACAGAAATCCAGAAAGGTTAAGCAGCAGCATATGGTTCCTAAATTGAAGGAGAGAATCTGTGTGAATTGGCTGTACTCTCCAAGTCTCCAGATGGATCCAAGTCTCCAAAAGGACGAGGAACTCAAGCAATTATTGAATTCTATCTAATTTTGCCTCCCTTTCCTTCCTCTCTCCTCCAAGTGTCCTTCAATCAAATCAAGCAACTCGTCTGAGGGATTCCATATTTTTCCTGTTTTTCTCTCTCCTTTTATCCTTTTCTTCACTTCTTCTATAATTTTCGCTGATTTTCTTTGCTCCTATTCATTTCTTCCTCTCCTTCCTCTCCCCCTATTAATTTTCCTCTCTCCTTCCTTCTTTCCTCCAAGTGTTCTTCAATTTCTGAGTTAGACATCAAGAGTGTCTTTCTTGGAATGAACTTTGAGTACGATGTCTGTCTATTTCCACCCACATTAATGATAAACTGTGATATATATCCTCCTCCCTCCTTCCTCCTTCGCTAGAAAGCCACTGGCTACACACAAGGAAACGTGACTTTTCACCCTCATCGGAAAAATGGCATACCTCTTGGGCCAAATTGACGTTTTTTTGAACGTGACAGACCGGCGGCCATTTTCTCCCAGGATCGTGGGTAGCTTTCAAAACAAGGACGTATATAACTCCAAATGAAGTACTACAGTAGCCACTAAAAGCCAATGTATTTAGCACCTTGCCTGAGGCTTCTGCTGGCCAATCACTGCTTTGTGTTTGCCTGTACAGTTTGTCCTAACGTGTGGCTTGCTTTACATTACAGTCAACGACAACGCCATCCGATATCATCAATAGCCTTGAAGCAATTGTAATATAGGTAATTCAACTTACGAATTTGGGTCATATTGTGAAATATGCAATATGTGGGAAAATAGGGCCAGAGAGAGGTTGAGAGACCTGTTGTACAAACCTGTGCCTCAGGTTCTTGTTTCGGTTCATGTCTAACAACATCCATACATGCGGAACAAACATTGCATGCATTGCAAAGTCTATGTTGGGAGCCTCCCCCAGTTCAACGAGTCATTAATGGTCATTTCTCTTTAGGCCTCTGGCAGCTATGTCATCATAAATCCACTATTGGGATGAGAGATGAATGCTACATTAGGGAGCCAAGATGGAGGCGGCTAAGCAGTCTTCCCCCACAATGCATGGGCCATGGGTCCTTTAACTTAAGTTACAATGAAGTTTCCTGTATGGAATACACTTATTCATGTCTAAAATGGAATAAACTGCTTTATTTCTGTTCACCCTTCCCAGCGGGCAAACTGGTTGAGATTACGTCATTACAATCGTCATTATTACGTTCGTTCAACCAGTATTCCATAGTTTTGCCCACTGGGTTTCTTCTAAGTGTGGATCCTTTTCTCTATTTCATCAGTTTCCATGTTGTAAACATATATGACAAAACTGGATTTCTACCTCCGAAAGAAAGTGAGGGGGACAGAGTATGAGAGAGCGAGAAAGTCAGGTCACATTAGAAATGCTCTCCAATGGCTGCGTTTACACAGACAGCCCAATTCTGATTTTCTTTCCCACTAATTGGTCATTTGACCAATCATGTCAGATCTTTTCACATCAGATCTTTTTCCAGAGCTGATCTGACATAAAAAAAATATAAGAATTGGACTGCTTGTCTAAATGCAGCCATTGGGGGATCAAATCCAATGAAATTGTATTTGTCACATGCTTCGTAAACAACAGGTGTAGACTAACAATGTAATTACTTACTAACAGATCCTTTGCCGACAATGCAGATCATTTTTCTTTGTCGGAATAATAGAGAAATAATAACAGAGGAATAAATACACAATGAGTAATGATAACTTGGTTATATACAGTACACGGGTTGATGTGCAGGGGTACAAGGTTATTGAGGTATAGTAGATATGTACATATAGGTAGGGAATAAGTGACTAGGCAACAGGATAGATAATAAACAGTAACAGGATGTGGTGTACAGTCTGTCTCTGTCCCGGGAGGCTGTAGTGGCGTAGGATACTGGCCCGAGGCATGATCACTGCAGGAGAGAGGGAAGATGTTTTGAACTGTCCTGGTAATTAACCATCGTCGTACAGAGTAAACCTCTCTCCTCCGCTCAGCTCCTCTGATCATCCCTCCCCTCTGATGTCTCTCTCATTCTCTTCTGTTCTCCCTCTTCTTCTCCACTCTCTTTCTCTTCTTCTCTTCTGCTTTCTGTCTTTTTAACTTTCTCTCTTTCCCTCACTTTTCCACCCTCTTTCTTTCTCTATTTGTTTCCCCTCACTCTCTCTTTCCGCTCTCCCTCTCTTTTTGTAAGTGGGGAAAGAAAAGGAGGCCAAACAAAGGGTATTAATCTGGCTTTGTAATTAACGAGGACCTTCAGGTTTTCGCTGGTATATTTGATACGTCTTCAAATTCTATAAAACTCCTGCTTTTGCATAAAGGTACCTCGCAGTTAATTAGTGCAGGTTAATTATTTTGGAGTTAAACTTCACAATCTTTCGATCAAGGTCAGTGATTGATATATTGGGGATACCGGTGACTTAAATGTCACCACGTTTTTTAATCATGCAGCAATTCCTGCTTGATCTACATAATGGTGTGCTGTAGTCAGGGGAATTTGTCCTAGGCATTTTATCCACATCAGTCTACGTCACAATGTGCGCTACCAACTCACAGTGAGTGAGGTGACAATATAGAATGGGCTCTTTCGACTGTACGTTTATAGGCACCCTTTCAGTTTTAAAATACATGATCTTGTCTATCTAACTGATGACGGAGTCGCAGCAGGTCTCTTTGCTGATGCCGTGTCACATTTATGTTTTTTGTATGCCATTTTTGTGTGTGTGTGTCAATTTTGACGAGCCCACCCACCTACAAAATGGTCCAACCCATCTGGCATTTGCCAGAATTGCAAGATGGCCAATACACCCCTGGCTGTAGTATGTCTACGTGGTATCTTGATGATATTGATGTTGTATTTCGGTTATAGAGTACTGCATGATATCCACATATGTCATGCTTGTTTCTACTGCCGACAACTGACTCTAACAAGATGCATGAATATACGAATCTGAGTATAGGCCTAGATTACTGTGTTTCGGGCCATAGCTAACAGTATGATGCCACATTTTCATGTTATCCAGCCAACGTAGGGAAAAACTGGCATTGCGGCAATATACTCTAACCAGTGATGTTCCCTCCTTGATGCCATAGCAGTACAAGACTGCTGGTACTCAGAACTTCTTAAACTGTACTTATGAAGGAAGGAGAGAGAGAGAGGGAGGGAGTAGGAGAGTCCTGTGGGAAGTAGCGAGGGAGGTTGTAGCTGATAGTTCCTCTACCCCCCTCGGCTAGCTAGCTAAAGGTCTTCCTGCGGTCAAAGAGAACGCTGACGCACAATCAAACTCCTCTCATCTCCTTTCATGTACCTACTACTGCTGCCTGCAGTACAGTTACAATGTTGGCAATGTGGCTTTTCACTTCTGTTGTAAACTGTACTGGTCCACATATAACATCTTAGATAAAGGATGATATTACAGTAGATCTTACATTCTGTAAGGGTTTCACTCTGTCTGATCAGTGTTATGTAATCCTGGTCCAGGGGACCCACAGTATGTGCAGTGTTTTTGTCATGTCTTGTTATGTCTGTTCCTGTCCTTTCTCTTCATTCTCTCTCTCTGCTGGTCTTTTTAGGTTACCTTCTCTGTCTCTCATCCTTCAGCTGTTCTACATTTCCCCTAACTAGCTCATTCTCTCTTTCCCCACCTGTTCTCTCTTCCCCTCTGATTAGGTCTCTATTTCTTTCTCTGTTCCTGCTACTTTCAGGGTCTGATTCTTGTTTGTGTTTTTTGATGCCAGAAGCAAGCTGTCGTCTCGTTTGCTTCCACCTTGTCCTGTCCTGTCGGAGTCTGCCTGGCAGGAGCATCCTGCACTATACTAACGTTCTTTTTGTTCCGCTGACAACGTTGGTAGAGGATTTATGCCATTCCTGTATTTTCATTAAAGAACTCTGTTTTCTGTTAAAACCGCTTTTGGGTCTTCACTCAAGTTCATAACAGAAGAATCAGACCAAGAATGGACCCAGCGGCTCCGGACCCTTTTCACTCCGCCGTCGAGATCCAGGGAGCGATGCTAGGCAGACACGAGGAGGAATTGTCTGCTGCTCAACATGCCGTTGAGACCCTGGCCGTCCAAGTCTCCGACCTCACAAGACAGGTTCACCAACTCCACCTCGATCCACCGCCCACTTCCAGGGTTTCCGAGTCTCCGGAGCCCAGGATCAACAACCCGCCGTGTTACTCTGGGGAGCCCACTGAGTGCCGCTCATTCCTCACTCAGTGTGATGTGGTGTTCTCTCTCCAGCCCAACACTTACTCCAGGAGCGCAGCCCGCATCGCCTACGTCATTTCTCTCCTTACCGGACGGGCGCGTGAGTGGGGCACGGCAGTCTGGGAGGCGAGGGCTGAGTGTATTAACCAGTATCAGGACTTTAAGGAGGAGATGATACGGGTTTTTGACCGTTCTGTTTTTGGCGAGGAGGCTTCCAGGGCCCTGTCTTCCCTATGTCAGGGGAATCGATCCATAACGGATTATTCTATTGAGTTTCGCACTCTCGCTGCCTCTAGTGACTGGAACGAGCCGGCTTTGCTCGCTTGTTTTCTGGAGGGTCTCCACGTCGAGGTTAAGGATGAGATCCTCTCCCGGGAGGTTCCTTCCAGTCTGGACTCCTTAATAGCTCTCGCTATTCGCATAGAGCGACGGTTTGATCTTCGTCGCCGAGCTCGTGGAAAGGAGCTCACATTCTCCGTTGCTCCCCTCTCCACATCACTGCCACCTGCCGCATCACTGCCACCCTCCTCCGCCGGCTCGGATGCTGAGCCTATGCAGCTGGGGGGTATTCGCATCTCGGCCAAGGAGAGGGAACGGAGAATCACCAATCGCCTCTGTCTCTACTGCGGCTCCGCTGGTCATTTTGTCACCTCATGTCCAGTAAAAGCCAGAGCTCATCAGTAAGAGGAGGGCTACTGGTGAGCGCAACTACTCAGGCCTCTCCTTCTGGATCACGCACTACCTTTCCGGTCCATCTCCGCTGGCCCGGTTCATCTGCTTCCTGCAGTGCCTTGATAGACTCTGGGGCGGAGGGCTGTTTTATGGACGAGACCTGGGCTCGGGAACATGACATTCCTCTCAGACAGTTAGGGGAGCCCAGGGCCTTGTTCGCTTTAGATGGTAGTTCTCTCCCCAAGATTCAGCGTGAGACGCTGCCTTTAACCCTCACTGTCTCTGGTAATCATAGCGAAACCATTTCTTTTTTAATTTTTCGTTCACCTTTTACACCTGTTGTTTTGGGTCATCCCTGGCTAGTGCGCCATAACCCTTCTATTAATTGGTCTAGTAATACTATCCTATCCTGGAATGTTTCTTGTCATGTAACCTGTTTAATGTCTGCTATCCCTCCTGTTTCCTCTGTCTCTTCTTCACAGGAGGAGCCTGGCGATTTGACAGGGGTGCCGGAGGAGTATCACGATCTGCGCACGGTGTTCAGTCGTTCCAAGGCCACTTCTCTCCCTCCACACCGGTCGTATGACTGTAGTATTGATCTCCTTCCGGGAACTACTCCCCCGGGGTAGATTATACTCTCTGTCGGCTCCCGAACGTAAGGCTCTCGAGGATTATTTGTCGGTTTCGCTCGACGCCGGTACCATAGTCTCCTCCTCCTCCCCCGCCGGAGCGGGGTTTTTTTTTTTTTTCAGAAGAAGGACGGGTCCCTGCGCCCATGCGTGGATTATCGAGGGCTGAATGACATAACAGTTAAGAATCGTTATCCGCTTCCTCTTATGTCTTCAGCCTTCGAGATCCTGCAGGAGCCAGGTTTTTCACCAAATTGGACCTTCGTAACGCCTACCATCTCGTGCGCATCAGGGAGGGGGACGAGTGGAAGACGGCGTTTAACACTCCGTTAGGGCACTTTGAATACCGGGTTCTTCCTTTCGGCCTCGTTAACGCTCCAGCTGTCTTTCAGGCACTAGTTAACGACGTCCTGAGAGACATGCTGAACATTTTTGTTTTCGTTTACATGGACGATATCCTGATTTTTTCACCGTCTCTCTCGATTCATGTTCAGCACGTGCGACGCGTCCTCCAGCGCCTTTTGGAGAACTGTCTTTATGTGAAGGCTGAGAAGTGCACTTTTCATGCCGCCTCTGTCCCTTTTCTCGGTTCCGTTATTTCCGCTGAGGGCATTAAGATGGATCCCGCTAAGGTCCAGGCTGTCATTGATTGGCCCGTTCCTAAGTCACGCGTCGAGCTGCAGCGCTTTCTGGGCTTCGCTAATTTCTACCGTCGTTTCATCCGTAATTTCGGTCAGGTGGCAGCTCCTCTCACAGCCCTTACTTCTGTTAAGACGTGCTTTAAGTGGTCCGTTTCCGCCCAGGGAGCTTTTGATCTTCTTAAGAATCGTTTTACATCCGCACCTATTCTTGTTACACCTGACATCTCTAGACAGTTTGTTGTTGAGGTTGACGCGTCAGAGGTGGGCGTGGGAGCCATTCTTTCTCAGCGCTCTCTCTGACGGCAAGGTCCATCCTTGCGCGTTTTTCTCTCATCGCTTATCGCCGTCAGAACGTAACTATGATGTTGGTAATCGCGAACTGCTCGCCATCCGCTTAGCCCTAGGCGAATGGCGACAGTGGTTGGAGGGGGCGACCGTTCCTTTTGTCGTTTGGACTGACCATAGGAACCTTGAGTACATCCGTTCAGCCAAACGACTTAATGCGCGTCAGGCTCGTTGGGCTCTGTTTTTCGCTCGTTTCGAGTTTGTTATTTCTTATCGTCCGGGCTCAAAAACACCAAACCTGATGCTTTATCTCGTCTCTTCAGTTCTTCTGAGGTCTCCACCGACCCCGATGGGATTCTCCCTGAGGGGCGTGTTGTCGGGTTGACTGTCTGGGGAATTGAGAGGCAGGTAAAGCAAGCACTCGCTCACACTCCGTCGCCGCGAGCTTGTCCTAGGAACCTTCTGTTCGTTCCCGTTCCTACTCGTCCGGCCGTTCTTCAGTGGGCCCACTCTGCCAAGTTAGCCGGCCACCCCGGCGTTCGGGGTACGCTCGCTTCCATTCGCCAGCGTTTCTGGTGGCCCACTCGGGAACGTGACGCGCGTCGATTTGTCGCCGCTTGTTCGGTCTGCGCGCAGACTAAATCTGGGAACTCTCCTCCTGCCGGCCGTCTCAGACCGCTTCCCATTCCCTCTCGACCGTGGTCTCACATCGCTTTAGATTTTATCACCGGACTGCCTTCATCAGCGGGGAGGACAGTTATTCTTACGGTTGTCGATAGATTCTCTAAGGCGGCTCATTTCATTCCTCTCGATAAGCTCCCTTCTGCTAAGGAGACGGCTCAGATCATTATCGAGAATGTTTTCCGAATTCATGGCCTTCCGTCTGACGTCGTTTCCGACAGAGGCCCGCAGTTCACGTCTCAATTTTGGAGGGAGTTTTGCCGTTTGATTGGGGCTTCCGTCAGTCTCTCGTCCGGCTTTCATCCCCAGTCTAACGGTCAAGCCGAACGGGCCAATCAGACTGTTGGTCGCATTTTACGCAGTCTTTCTTTCGTAACCCTGCGTCTTGGTCAGAACAGCTCCCTGGGCAGAGTACGCCCACAACTCGCTTCCCTCGTCTGCTACCGGTCTATCCCCTTTCAGAGTAGCCTCGGGTACCAGCCTCCGCTGTTCTCATCTCAGCTCGCCGAGTCCTGCGTCCCCTCCGCTCAGGCTTTTGTCCAGCGTTGCGAGCGCACCTGGAAGGGGGTCAGGTCGGCACTTTGCCGTAATAGGGCGCAGACTGTGAGGGCCGCTAATAAGCGTAGGACCAAGAGTCCTAGATATTGTTGCGGTCAGAGAGTATGGCTCTCCACTCAGAACCTTCCCCTTAAGACAGCTTCTCGCAAGTTGGCCCCGCGGTTCATTGGTCCGTTCCGTATTTCCCAGGTCATTAATCCTGTCGCAGTGCGACTTCTTCTCCCGCGCTATCTTCGTCGCGTTCACCCGGTCTTCCATGTCTCCTGTGTTAAGCCCGTTCTTCGCGCCCCCCGCTCGTCCCTCCCCCCCCATCCTTGTCGAGGGCGCACCCATCTACAGGGTTCGTAAGATTTTGGACATGCGCCCTCGGGGCCGTGGTCATCAGTACCTAGTGGATTGGGAGGGGTACGGTCCTGAGGAGAGGAGTTGGGTTCCCTCTCGGGACGTGCTGGACCGTTCGCTGATCGATGATTTCCTCCGTTGCCGCCAGGTTTCCTCTCGAGTGCGCCAGGAGGCGCTCGGTGAGTGGGGGGGTACTGTCATGTCTTGTTATGTCTGTTCCTGTCCTTTCTCTTCATTCTCTCTCTCTGCTGGTCTTTTTAGGTTACCTTCTCTGTCTCTCATCCTTCAGCTGTTCTACATTTCCCCTAACTAGCTCATTCTCTCTTTCCCCACCTGTTCTCTCTTCCCCTCTGATTAGGTCTCTATTTCTTTCTCTGTTCCTGCTACTTTCAGGGTCTGATTCTTGTTTGTGTTTTTTGATGCCAGAAGCAAGCTGTCGTCTCGTTTGCTTCCACCTTGTCCTGTCCTGTCGGAGTCTGCCTGGCAGGAGCATCCTGCACTATACTAACGTTCTTTTTGTTCCGCTGACAACGTTGGTAGAGGATTTATGCCATTCCTGTATTTTCATTAAAGAACTCTGTTTTCTGTTAAAACCGCTTTTGGGTCTTCACTCAAGTTCATAACAGTTTTGCTCCAGCTGAGCACTAACACACCTGATTGCAATAGCATCTAATCATTAATCATCCAACCCTTGTAAAGTTGAATCAGGTGGTAGTGCAGGTCTGGAATAATAGTCTGTGTCCCCATGGCCAGAATGGGACAACATTGATCTAGATAGTACACCATGGTAATATAATCATACATGGAAAGACATTTTGGTATTTGTTCAAAACACTTGGCAGACACTATTGCAGTTTAAACCACACAGACGTTGCATATTTGTGTCATTTGAACCACTGTGGTATTACTCTACGTTAGATTCAGATGTCTATGTGGTATCTTGATGATATTGATGTTGTATTTCGGTTATAGAGTACTGCATGATATCCACATATTCCATAAGGGTTCTTTCTGGTCAAAAGTAGTTCACTATGGAATAGGTTGCCATTGGGGATGCAGTCACAGTGTGAATCAGTGGGCTGATTCATGCGTTTTAGTTGGCAGTTTGAATTGGTTGATGCTGAGAATTGAAAAGCCTACGTTAACTTCTTGGATATAGGGGGCGCTATTTTAATTTTTGGATGAAAAACGTTCCCGTTTTAATATTAAACAAGATATTTCGTCACGAAAAGACTCTGACGTTTCCAAAACTGCAAAGATATTGTCTGTGAGTGCCACAGAATTGATGTTACAGGCGAAACCCAGATAAAAATCCAATCAGGAAGTGCCACATTTTTTGAAACAGCCTCATGCCAATAACTCCTTATATGGCTGTGAAGGAGCTAGGAGTCAGCTTACGTTTTCCACGTTTTCCCCAAGGTGTCTGCAGCATTGTGACATCTTTTTAGGCATTTCCATTGGAGAATGGCTGTAAGAGACCATGTAGGGCGAGTGGTTGCATGGTGTCTCCCGGAGAAAACGTTGCGTAAAATACTGAGGTAGCCATTTTTTTGCTTGTCTAGCGTTGGCTGTAACGCATATTTTGAAAATCTGAGATGACAGTGTTGTTAACAAAAGGCTAAGCTTGTGCTTCAATATATTTATTTCATTTCATTTGCGATTTTCATGAATAGGAAACGTTGCGTTATGGTAATGCGCTTGAGGCTATGATTACGCTCCCGGATACGGGATTGCTCGTCGCTAGAGGTTAAAGTCCTATGATCTTCAAATTGGCAATATCAACAGTAGGGCTGTCAGGACCCGGTTACGAACCTGGGTCTCCGGAGTGAGAAACAGTCACTTAACCAACTGAGCCACGAATAGTCAGCAGAACCCAGAAGATGAGGCAGACACAGCAGTACTTAAGACGGTGTATTTAATAAAGTAAAAAGGAGAAGTCCTTAAATACAAAAAATGGCAAATCCAAAAGGTGGTAGGAATAACACAAAAAAGCCTCAAGAGATACTCAAAAACAAAAACAGAATTCCACAAGAGCATCCACCGGAATCGACAAGAATACACAGCACACTAGGGCTGGGTGCTAACATACAAACACAGAGCACAGAACTGAGGGAAACTAAGGGTTTAAATACAATCAGGGGAAAAACGAGGCACAGGTGCAAATAATAATGGGGAACAAGGGAAAAAACATAAGGTCAAAAAGCACAATGGGGGCATCTAGTGACCAAAACCCGGAACAACCCTGGCCAAATCCTGACAAGGGCAAAGCTTATGCTGTATGATGTAAATGCATATGGGTATTGGGCAATGGCATCTGAATGAACTTGCCCAATGCCACGTAAATGATGTGCCAACAAGCAATGTAAAGACCATCTAGTACTTTTTTGTTTAACACACACACACACAATATGTATATACTACCGTTCAAAAGTTTGGGATCACTTAGAAATGTCCTTGTTTTTGAAAGAAAAGCACATTTTCGTCCATTAAAATAACATCCTATTGATCATAAATACAGTGTAGACAAGGTCCATGATTTAAATGGCTATTGTAGCTGGAATATCTACACAGGCATACAGAGGCCCATTATCAGCAACCACTACTCCTGTGTTCCAATGGCATGTTGTGTTAGCTAATCTAAGTTTACCATTTTAAAAGGTTAATTGATCATTAGAAAACTATTTTGCAATTATGTTAGCACAGCTGAAAGCTGTTGTACTAATTAAAGAAGCAATAAAACTGTCCACCTTTAGACTCGTTGAGTATCTGGAGCATCAGCATTTGTGGGTTCGATTACAGGCTCAAAATGGCCAGAAACAAAGCACTTTCTTCTGAATCTCATCAGTCTATTCTTGTTCTGAGAAATGAAGGCAATTCCATGTGAGAAATCGCCAAGAAACTGAAGATCTCGCACAACGCTGTGTACTACTCCCTTCCAAGAACAGGCCTTCTAGGCAGAGTTGCAAAGAAGAGGCCATATCTCAGATTGGCCAATAAAAATAAAAGATTAAGAACACATACACTGGACAGAGGAACTCTGCCTAGAAGGCCAGCATCCCAAAGTCTCCTCTTCACTGTTGACATTGATACTGGTGTTTTGCGGGTACTATTGAATGAAGTTGCCAGTTGTAGACTTGTGAGGTGTCTGTTTCTCAAACTAGACACTAATGTACTTGTCCTCTTTCTATTCTGGTTTGAGCCAGTTTGCGCTGAAACATGGAGTTCCACCTCTTCAGCCGGGGTGGGCAGCCCAAACGAGATCCTGCCAGACCAACGTACTGAGTTTATGTCCCACCTAATGAAAGATTTGTGTACTCTAATGCAGATCAAGCAGATTGGGTCCTCCGTCTTTCACCCGCAGATGGATGGGCTCGTTGAGTGGTTCAATACAACGCTCAAACAAATGCTGTGGAAGGTCATTGAGAAGGACGGGAAGAACTGGGACCAGCTTCTACCCCACCTCATATTCTCAATCCGAGAAGTACCCCAGTCCTCCACTGGTTTTTCCCCTTTCGAACTCCTTCACGGGAGGAGGCCACGCGGCCTACTGAACCTTGCCAAGGAGGTGTGGGAAGCCCAGCCGAACCCCTTAAGCAGCGTGGAAGAGCATGTGGAGATGATGATGGAGCGGATGACAGCCATGTGGCCAGTGGTAAAGGAACATATGGAGAAGGCCCAATGTGCCCAAGCCCAGGTCTACAATTGGGGAAACCAGCCCTGAGAATTCCAGGTGGGAGACAGGATGTTGGTCTTAATCCCCACGGCCGAAAGTAAGTTCCTGGCAACATGGCACGGGACATACGAGGTGATAGAAAAGCTGGGACCTGTCAATTATCCCGTACAGCAGCCCGGGAGACGGAAACCCCAACAGATTTACCACATGAATCTGTTGAAGAAGTGGCACGAGAGGACAGCCTTGGCCGTGTTATGGTCGGAACACAGGACACCAATGGTACCAGTGGTGGTCGCGAGCAATGAGGACATCGACCCGGCCAAGAAGCAAGTGCTCAGGGAGCTCATCGATCAGAACATGGTGGTGTTCTCTGAGAAGCCGGGCCGCACGACCCTCATTGAACACCACATCCATACCCGGGCCGGGGAAATGGTACAAAAGAGGCCATATTGGATTCCTGAGGCCTGAAGGAAGGCCGTGAAGCAGGAAGTGGAGGCTATGCTGAGGATGGGGGTCGTTGAAGAGTCCAACAGTGCATCAGCCCCATCGTGTTGGTGCCCAAACCTGCGCTTCTGTAATGATTTCCGGGGTGAAAGACATCAGCTTGTTTGACGCCTACCACATTTCAATCGACCGTTTGGGAAAGGCCCAGTACATCAGCACCCTTGACCTGACCAAAGGATATTGGCAGGTACCTTTGGCAGCCTCCTCCTGGGAGAAGACAGCATTTTCAACACAAGATGGATTATATCAGTACCGGTTGCTCCCTTTCGGTCTCCACGGAGCCCCGCCCACATTCTAGTGCATGATTGACAAAGTACTTCGACCCCACCAGCAATACGCATAGGCATATTTGGATGATATCATCATCCACAGCCAAGGTTTGGAAGAGCACCTGATGCGCTTCCAGGAAGTGTTGGACGCACTCAGACAACCCGGGTTGACAGCGAACCCCAAGAAATGTAAACTAGGGTTCGAGGAGGTGGAGTACCTGGCGTATTTGATCGGATGGGGGAACATCAAGTCCCAGAAGAGGAAGGTTCATGCGGTACTTGACTGGCCCATTCCATGCACCAAGATACAGGTCAAGTCCTTCCGGGGACTGGCAGGATACTAGAGCCGGTTTATCACCAACTTTGCGGATATAGGTTCCCCCGTCACCGATCTAACCAGGGCCCGCCTCCCGAAAACAGTGAAATGGATGGACGAGACCAAAGCGGCGTTCAGGCGACTGAAGGAAGCGCTGTGCTCCCATCCGATTCTCGTAACGCCCGATTTCCAGGTGCCGATGTTGGTCCAGATGGATGCATGTGACACCGGACTAGGGGCGGTTCTGTCCCAGATACACAATGGGGAGAAGCCCCCGATCATGTACATAAGCCGAAAGCTGATACCCAGAGAGAAAAAGTACTCTACTGTTGAGAAAGAGTGTCTAGCGGTGAAGTGGGCGCTAGACACTCTCAAGTATTAATTGTTCGGTACCCACTTCACCCTGGTCACTGACCATGCTCCCCTGGTCTGGGTGGCCAGGGGAAGGGACACAAATGATCGGGTCACCAGGTGGTTCTTGTCCCTTCAACGCTTCTCTTTTTCTGTTGTGCACAGGTCAGGGGCGAAGCATGGAAATGCGGATGCCCTATCGAGAAGGGAGACATACATTGCATTGATGATAGTCCCCTCCCCGACAGAGATAAGGGGGTGTATGTGTGGCGTACAGCAGGTCAGCCACCAGGGGGAGACTTGTCGAGGCCTGGTAACAGACGGAGTATACATCACGTGGTGATGGCTCCCTCTGCTGGTTGTGTCAGGTCTCAACGGACTCTCCGGCCAGGACTAATTGGGGCTGATTGTGGTTGGTGAGTAATCAAGGGCTGATTGCTCACCATCTGAACGGGTCCCATAAAGCTGCCAGAAGGGAAGCACGCGGAGGGGGGGCTGGGTGAAGAAAGGTTAATCCCGTAGAGTTGGGGACGGTTCCAGAGGTAAAAGGAGGGAGTTCAGTTTTTGTCCCCCACAGGATGCAGCAAGACCCGGAGCACAGAAGACAGTATCCATAAGAGGGTCTCATGGGGGAGACCTATTCTTTTCTTTTGGTTTGTTATTCAAATTAACACCCTTGAAACCGAGCTAATCCTACTCTGTCCGTGTGTCATCTGTGTAAACATTTTGACGAAACCCCCTGGTCTGTTACAGGGACTGTGTATATATATATGTGTATATATATATATATATATATATATATATTTGTTTTACAAGTGCCATGTTTCCTAAACAATGTCTACTGTCGTTACTCTTGCTCGGCACAACATAACAGCATGTGAAGCAAAATGACATCCCAAAATGCTTTTTAACATTAAACCATTGTTCCTTTGAAACAATAGCCAACAATAACAACCTCTTAATACCTAGAATAATGCTTTTGCCTGTAGCTTTTCCTTTCTTATCCTGTCATTTAATTAAACCTATAAACAACTTTCCTCAAGAGTTCATTCCCCATGTTTACAGATACATACCCCAAGCAATACAAACTGCATGCAGGCTTTGAGGAAAAAAAGTCTGGTTGGGTAGCTTTACATTTTTGTCCCTTTGTTATGTATACCAAACAAAATGAATGCTCCCAGGAGAACACGCTAGCAACAACAGGGGGATGTCTGCCCTTGGGGGAAGAATCCTCATGACTTGGAACTAAATATATAATATAAATGTATATAAATATATAATGTGATCTTTTCATTTATTGTAGCAGGCAGCCTGCAGAGAAGAGAGTGTTTCCTCTCACATCGCACCACCGCTGCCACCCTCTCTCTTATCATATGGGAGGAATTTGAGGAAGGAATGGAGGTCTGGGGGAGAGGGTGTGTGTGTGTGTGGTAGTAGACTCATTGGCACATTGGCTCATCTCTGGAATGTTTGAATCTTTTCCTCAAAATATTTATCAAACAATTGTTTACCTGGTGTATTCATCTAGGTATTTTTACCTGTTGAAATGGTTGTTTATTGTGCTGTTATGAAGTGTTAGTGTCTGGGGTATTGATTGGAGATACTGTATGGGGTATTGATGGTGGATGCTGTGTGGTATATTGATAGTGGATTCTGTATGGGGTATTGATGGTAGATACTCTACGGGGTATTGATGGTATATACTGTACTATATGGGGTATTGATGGTAGATACTGTATGGGGTATTGATGGTGGAGATGCTTTAGAGATGGAAAACGTAGTGACATCATGGGGAAATGTACAGAGATATACATAGAAAGGTCTAACTCTGGCAAAGCCTGCCATTGTTGTCATCGGTCAGCCATTGTTGTCATCGGTCAGCCATTGTTGCCATCAGTCTGATATTACTGTCATCAGTCTGACATTGTTGTCATCACAAAGTGCTCTAAGTTCAGTTGGTGCCCACTATCTACAGCTAAAGCAGACCATTACACTATAAATATGATGTACTGTAGCCTAACGGTCTAAGTGACCCAGGTCATACGTTCACAAAGCGACTCAGCACAATGCTGATCTAGGATCAGCTCCCCCCTTAATCATTGTGATTTAAACTGATCCTAGATCAGTACTCATACTCAGTGGTGTAAAGTACAGTACTTAATTAAAAATTATTTAAAGTACTTAGAACATGGTGTAGTTTTTTGGGGTATTGGATTATTAAAAACATTAAGAAATAATAATAATAATTGTGCCGTCAGGTTATGTTAATTTAAGGAATTTTCAATGATTTATATTTTTACCATTGATTCTAATGTATAATTTATAAATATAATTTACTTTTTATACCTAAATATATTTATAGCCAAATACTTTTACTCAAGTAGTACTGGGTGACTTTTACTTGAGTCATTTTCTATTAACGTCTTACAGGTACCCCCCTACTTTTTCAATTTCCGCCTGAAGACATACCCAAATCTAACTGACTCTCATTGGCTATCGACCAAGCTAGATTTCAAGACGATCAGTGGTCATTGGGTTAAAATACAGTCAATCAATGAAACAGCGGTCATATCATTGGTGCACAATGATGTCATTACTTGTTTTCTTCAAATCGGTTTCTTTCAGTCAATACGTCCCGCGAAATGACCCATCAAGTTTGGTTGTGTTACAATCAAACAATTGATTACAATGACTGGATAAAGTCACGTTTAGTGTGTGTATTTACATGAAATGTGTAGTCGAAAATTGAGACGGAATAATGTAATGTAATGTAACATAATGTTTCGTGTTAAGCTATAAAAATAGATTTTATCGAACAAAAGACCATTCATTGTGTAACAATGAGCATTGGGATTGCAAACAGAGGAAGATCGTCAAAGGTAAGCAATTTATTTTATTGCAATTTGTGATTTTGTTACGCCTGTGCTGGTTGAAATGTTTTTTTTGGGGGGGGCTCTGTCCTCCGATAGTCACATTGTATTCTTTCGCAGTAAATCCTTTTTTAAATCTGACAACGCAGTTGGATTAGCAAGATTCTAGGCTTTCGAATCATGTGAGACACTTGTATTTTCATGAATGTTTAATATGACTATTTATGTAGCGATCACGGTGCGCAGAGAGGTTAAGGTATCTTTAATTTTACTCAAGTATGCTAATTAAATACTTTTTCCACCACTGCTCCTACTCTGAGATGCTTTGTTTATACGGGTCCAGAAAACTAGTCCAACAAGTAAACACTGTTTCCAGGATCCATCTGTTTCTTTAAAATACCAATTTGTAGTCTTGGCTTGGGTATAAGGCAAGGCTGGCAGTGCTTTGCTCTCAGTCCGGCATAGTGGGCCTCCATTGTGGGGGCATATCCAGTTTCACTAGGTGGTGCAGCAATTAACCGTCTTTTCTGTAGACAAATGGCTACTTTGTAGTGAAGACGTGAAGGAATACTTCATGTGAATGAGGTAGATTGACATGTAGATTGACATTAGGGACGCAATTAAAGCCTACAAAACAACAAAATACCATATTTGAAAATTCGTCTGTGCATTTCCATACATTGAAAGACTTGCATATGTCAAATCCAATGAAAGTTTATGAATCACATGCGCCGAATACAACAGGTGTAGACCTTACAGTGAAATGCTTACTTACGAGCCCCTATCCAACAGTGCAGTTTAAAAAAATGCGGATAAGAAATGTAACAAGTAATTAAAGAGCAGCAGTAAAAAATAACAATATATACAGGGGGGTGCCGGTACAGAGTCAATGTGCGGGGACACCGGTTAGTTGAGGTAGTCTGTACATGTAGGTAGAGCTAATTAAAGTGACTATTCATACATGACAACAGAGAGTGGCAGTGGTGTAGATAGGGGGGTGGCAATGCAAATAGTCTGGGTAGCCATTTGACTACATGTTCAGGAGTCTTATGGCTTGGGGGTAGAAGCTGTTTTGAAGCCTCTTGGACCTAGACTTGGTGCTCCGGTACCGCTTGCCGTGTGGTAGCAGAGAGAACAGTCTATGACTTGGGTGGTTGGAGTCTTTGACAATTTTTAGGGCCTTCCTCTGACACCGCCTGGGATAGAGGTCCTGGATGGCAGGAAGCTTGGCCCCAGTGATGTACTGGGTCAATAGCACTACTCTCTGTAGTCTCTTGCGATCAGAGGCTGAGCAGCTGCCATACCAGGCAGTGATGCAACCAGTCAGGATGCTCTCGATGGTGCAGCTGTAGAACAATTTGAGGATCTGAGGACCCATGCCAAATCTTTTCAGTCTCCTGATGGGAAAAGCTTTTGTCGTGTCCTCTTCACGACTGTCATGGTGTGCTTGGACCATGTTAGTTTGTTGGTGATGTGGACACCAAGGAACTTGAAGCACTCAACCTGCTCTACTGCTTCCCTATCGATGAGAATGGGGGCGTGCTCGCTCCTCTTTTTCCTGTAGTCCACAATTATCTCCTTTGTCTTGATCACGTTGAGGGAGAGGTTGTTGTCCTGGCACCACACTGCCAGGTCTCTGACCTCCTGCCTATAGTCTGTCTCGTTGTTGTCGGTGATCAAGCCTACCACTGTTGTCTCATCAGCAAATTTAATGATGGTGTTGGAGTCGTGCCTGGCTGTGCAGTCATGAGTAAACAGGGATTACAGGAGGGGGCTGAGAACGCACCCCTGAGGGGCCCCTGTGTTGAGGATCAGAGTGGAGGATCAGTTGTTACCTACACTTAACACCTCGGGGCGGCCCGTCAAGAAGTTCCGGATCCAGAAGGAGGTGTTTTGTCCCATGGTCCTTAGCTTATTGATGAGCTTTGAGGGCACTATGGTATTGAAAGCGCGTGCTGTAGCCTGGGGAGGCAGGGTAGTCTACCGGTTAGAGCTTTAGAGCCTCGGACGAGTTGGACGATTGCAAGTTCAAATCCCTGAGCTGACAAGGCACAAATATGTCTTTCTGAAACCTGAACAGGCAGTTAACCCACTGTTCCTAGGCCGTCATTGAAAATAAGAATTTATTCTTAATTGACTTGCCTAGTTAAATAAAGGTCAAATTGAAAACATTTAAATTAAAAATAGTATTCTCACATAGGTGTTAATTTTGTCCAGGTGGGAAAGAGCAGTGTGGAGTGCAATAGAGACGGCATCATCTGTGAATTATCTGTGGGGTATGCCAACTGGAGTGGGTCTAGGGTTTCTGGGTTGATGGTGTTGATGTGAGCCGTGACCAGCCTTTCAAAGGACTTCATGGCTACAGACATGAGTGCTACAGGTCGGTAGTCATTTAGGCAAGTTACCTTAGTGCCTGTGCTCAAGAACACTATGGTGGTCTGCTTAAACCATGTTGGCATTACAGACTCAGAAAGGGAGAGGTTAAAAATGTCAGTGAAGACACTTGCTAGTTGGTCAGTGCATGCTCGCAGTACATGTCCTGGTAATCCGTCTGGCCCTGCGGCCTTGTGAATGTTGACCTGTTTAAATGTTTTACTCACATCGGCTGTGGAGAGCTTGGTCACACAGTCTTCTGGTACAGCTGGTGCTCTCATGCATGTTTCAGTGTTATTTGCTCCAAAGCATGCATAGAAGTAGTTTAGCTCATCCGGTAGGCTCGTGTCACTGGGCAGCTCTCGCTTGTGCTTCCCTTTGTAGTCTGTAATGGTTTGAAGGCCCTGTCACATCCGACGAGCGTCAGAGCCGGTGTAGTATGACTCGATCTTAGTCCTGTATTGCCGCTTTCCCTGTTTGATGGTTCGTCAGAGGGCATAGCAAGATTTCTTATAAGCTTCTTATAAGTTAGAGTCCCGCTCCTTGAAAGCGACAGCTGTAGCCTTTAGCTCAGTGCGGATGCTGCCTGTAGTACATGTCTTCTGGTTGGGATATGTACGTACGGTCACTGTGGTGACGATGTCATCGATGCACTTATTGATGAAGATATGGTGTACTCCTCAATGCCATTGGAGGAATCCTGGAACATATTCCAGTCTATGCTAGCAAAACAGTCCTGTAGCTTAGCATCTGCGTCATCTAACCACTTTTTTTATTGATCTACTGGTGCTTCCTGCTAATTTTTGCTTGTAAGCAGGAATCAGGAGGATGGAATTATGATCAGATTTGCCCAATGCAGGGCAAGGGAGAGCTTGTTTGCATCTCTGTGTGTGGAGTATAGGTGGTCCAGAGTTCTTTTCCCTCTAGCTGCACATTTAACATGCTGATAGAAATTTGGTAAAACTGATTTACGTTTCCCTGCATTAAAGTCCCCGGCTGCTAGGAGCCGGGGATACTTTGAAGAAACACCACTATCTATCAGGCTTGGAAATAACAATGTTTATCGCTGTATGTTGGCATCCAATGGGATGCATATAGGCTACATTCAAGTTGACAAATGAGACCTATAATATACAGATGCCAAAGTTAGACTGTTGCTGTGATATTGTGGCTAGTGGTTACCAGTAGGGTTATTGTGTTCTTGAGGGGTCAAATTGTTAGTCATTTATTTTTTTAGGCAAGTCAGTTAATTAAGAACAAATTATTTTTTCCAATGAAGGCCTTAATTAATTAAGAACAAATTATTTTTTCCAATGAAGGCCTACACCGGCCAAAGGTTGACGCTGTGTCAATTGTGCCTAGCTCTATGGGACTCCCAATCTCTGCTGGTTTTGATACAGCCTGGCTTGACCCCCTCACACCCACCCCCCCACTGCGCTTTGCACTTATTGACTAAAGTATCTCCACACTTGAGGAATATCTCTTCTGAAAGGGCTGGCCAGCTGTGTTAATGTCATATAAATTATTCCTGTGCTTACAGACACAAAATGCCATACATGTATAATACGATTCTAAGGAAATATGCTGGAATCGGAAACCGTCTTGGCAAATCTGCTTTTTTCAAGAGAAATCACACTGTGTTTATGTGTGAACTCGGGCTCAGTGGCAAGATTGTTTGATTTTATTTCTTGTTGTTGACCTTGATTGCCATTTGTGCTTCTGAAATTGTCCCCTATTCACTATATGGCGCACTACTTTACCATGGCCCAAAGGGATCTGAAAGTAGTGTAGGGAGTCATATAGGGAGTCATTTTTGACACAAACCTTTGGCTGAGAACACATTTGTATTTACAGCAACGACCTGGGGAATAGTTACAGGGGAGAGGAGGGGGATGAATGAGCCAATTGGAAGCCGGGGATGATTAGGTGGCCTTGATGGTATGAGGGTCAGATTGGGAATTTAGCCAGTACACCGGGGTTAACACACCTACTCTTATAATATCTATAGTGACATTAGAGAGTCTGAACACCCATTTATGGTCCCATCCGAAGATGGCACCTTACACAGGGCAATGTCACCAATCACTGCCCTGGGGCACAGGGATCTCCTGAGACCAGAGGAAGGAATGCCTCCTACTGGCCTTCCAACACCAAATCCAGCAGCATCTGGTCTCCAATCCTGGGACCGACAAGGACCAGCTCTGCTTAGATTCAGAGGCAAGCCAACAGTGGGATTACTCAGTAAGTCACCTCAGTGGAACTTTAATTGTCCCATTATGCTTGGCAGTGCAAGTGCACACAGAGGACTAACAATGGCATTCCAATGACTCCCCAACTGATTAGCTTGATCATTTAATTCAAATGGAATAATCACCAAAATAATGTGCAATTAAACACAGTATTTTGAAGTACTGTATTTTATTTTTAAAAGCTTTTAATTGGTACACAAAAGCAGAATCAGATGTCCAAGCATATGTAGGCAACAGTAACATCATACCATAATTCAAAATACTGCATACAGATATAGTATCTTAATGTGACCACTTTGTTGTTGCTGAGAATTTTGAGCTTTGTGATTTACATAAACTAATTGAAAATCCACACGAACACATGCTTATATTAACAGTACTTTTCATGCAGCATTCTTTTGGCCAGATTATAGCTAACCATCGATCAAGCAACATTGTGGACTAAACGTTCAAATCCTGTTTATGCAGGATTGGTTTGCTGTGACTGAATATTGGTCAAATTAAGATCCTACATCTGTATGGAATCCTTTGATGACGACATATAGTCTTGTTGTTTCTGATACTGCACTAAAGTAGGTTGTAAATGTCTTTACTGGGGCAAAGTTTGTTTGATTCCAACACATCTAGTACATCTAGTATGACACACAGAAAGCTGTAACCTTATAAATCCCTTCTCTTGTCTAAACTCTTGCGCAATCCTCCTCATTAAGCCTACAGCAAGTGGTACATGAGCTGCGTTAGATCAGGCTTTCATTTTGCACCATGTTCTCTGGCAAATGGCTACATCAAGGACTTGATGGTTATATAAGGTGGTTGATGGTTACTTTTGCCCAGGCTTGAAAAGTTTGTATTTTTCCCCCATCAGTTTGTAGCTTTTTTATTCAGAGTGGTGGAGGGGTGGAAGGGAGTTGTTTAACCCTCTGTTCTTTTGAGTTGCTGCATATTACAGAATATCTGCCATTTTCTGTTTCATTTATGCGTTGCGATGGCTGTAGCACTAGACATTTTTATTTTATTTTACCTTTATTTAACTAGGCAAGTCAGTTAAGAACAAATTCTTATTTTCAATGACAGCCTAGGAACAGTGGGTTAACTGCCTGTTCAGGGGCAGAACATTGACAGGGGAGAGTATTTTCAGACTGCTCTTGAGGGGCTACAATTGAAGAACTCAACAGAGACAGAGGATAGAAGAAGAACATATCATTTACCCTCCTGCGTGCTTGCACGTGGGTCATCCTTTCTTTCTTTCTTTCTCTATTGTCCTCCTAATCTTCTTTCTTTCCCTCTCTATCTGTCCCCCTCCTCCTAATTCTCTTCTCCTAATTATATGTGGTTAAAAGGATCATACAGACATTAGCTCCCATGCCGTTTTGACTGAACACTCTCCACTTTGATTGTTTGGCACAGGCCGGGTTCTTTAGAATTACGTCAACTTGGCTCATTAAAAGTACGACTAGACGACTAGAAGATATGACTCAACTAGGCTGCAGGTCTGGCCTGGGCTGCAGGTCTCTACTCTAGAGAGAAACATATCTCTATCTCTCTGTATTTCTCACTCTCTGTTTCTGTCAGATCGGCCCACTCTGCTCCCATTCATCTAGGTACGAAGTAGTTGTGATTATCCTGGACTTTCATGTTTCATCTCCTCCCCCTCTGTAGGCCTGAGGATAAGCCTAGTTTAGAGTTGTGTGAGGTGAATAGTGAAATTTAAATGGTAAATCTAAATATTTTTTAACTAAGAGACAGAGACAGGCACTTCATCATTAGATAACCACTGACGAGGGACTCATTAAATAAAGAGATAGAAATCTAGTTTCCTCCCTCTTCCTAAAATAGTCCAAATGCAGTTCAACCCGAATACTGTTCAGTCCCCAGTATCGATTCAGTTTGTACACATAGTCAAGCCCTCTGTCTAATATGATGTAGGCCTAATGGACTGGGTATGAAGTTGACATTAAATAAAACAATGAAAGTGGTGGTCATATTGACAACATCATGTTCAAGGATGATGATCTTGAAAATGATGATTTCTATGAGTTCCTTGCACTTGTATGTTGCAGTTCAGCAATGCTGGACAAAATACTGCCCTTCCTATAGCACCTCATATTCATTAGCTAGTATCAAGCAGAACTAATAAAATCCGGCCATGACCCCAGTTCCTCAGGGGTTCCAAGGGTTCCTCAGGGAAAGTGGGATATGCAAAAAACACATTTCCATTTCACATGTGTATTAATACACTAGTACATGTGTGAAATAGGACGAATATAAACACCCAAATTATTACTATAATATCATGTAGAATTAGATACACCGTATTCTTAACAGTTTATTCTATTCCTTTCACTGGAGAAAAAATTCCAACTGGGCTTGAAATAAAAATTGATGAGGTGGATATTGAACCGTGTCCTCCCCTGAGAGAGCACAGAGGTCTGAGGATGCCTTAAATACCTGCACTGTATTGATGACAGGATGTAACGGCTCTCCGTCTTCTCTGTCTCCAGGTGAGTACATCAATCTGTCAGGGTTATGATGTGATTTTAACCTCTGGAAATATACTGACGTACATTGCTGACCTACAGTATCAAGTGTAAAAGATCATGTTTGTCTGGTGCATTTCCTCAAATGTTAGTGTTAGTGGGGAAGCATCTGCCCTCTTAGAAGTCATGTAGCTATGTCCTTCTGTCACTAACTACTACCTTATTACCCTTCAACTACTATTGAAAGTTTGGAAACCAGATGAGTAGGTATGCTCACTTAATCTGTTCTTCAGGAGTCATTTCACTGGACAATCTGTGCCGAAGTAGCTATGAACGCCCGAACCTTTGGGATTGGAGCCCAGTTAGTACCCAATTTATTGGATTTGATGGTGGAAGGGAAGCTGTACAGAGAGAGAGAGAGAGAGAGAAAGTCTGGCCGTACAGTTCAGTCCCTTTTGTCAGTTTGTTGTCTTTAATGCTTGCAAAGTGAAAATGCCCCCGAATCACAGTCATTATATTCCATCATTAAACACTATGTGTGACAAAGCGAGGATCGAGGCACGAGAAACCGCAAGGTCTCAGACAGTTTACATCATTGTACTGTCATCTTCTCAACCCCTTACAACCCTCTGTGCAACATTATGCAAATTCAAATTCAAAACAATGAATCAAATGAACACAACACAGCTCTTGATTAGTAGGTTTGAAGCAGAATTTTTATTTTGGAATAATATTCAGCAGCATTAATGTACTCCGGGATCGAAGAAGAGTACGTCATGAGAGACAAATCATGCTCCGGTGTTCATTGCCATGCAATGCTAATTGCTAATGTTTTCCAACCATGTAAATTCATTAAACATACACATTAATTGAGCTTTAATGGGTGCTTCAATGTTGTATAAGTAAAGCAGTCAGCAAACATTGCAGGTGTCTATGAATGCTGTCACGCCTTGGTCTTAGTATTTTGTGTTTTAGTTATTTAGTTGGTCAGGCCAGGGTGTGACATGGGTTTATGTTATTGTGTTGTCGTATTTTTTTTTTGTTGTAAGCATTGGGATTGTGGTTGATTAGGGGTGTGTTTAGTTTAGGTTTGGCTGCCTGAGGCGGTTCTCAATCAGAGTCAGGTGATTCTTGTTGTCTCTGATGGGGAACCGTATTTAGGTAGCCTGGGTTTCACTGTGTATTTCGTGTGTGATTGTTCCTGTCTCTGTGTAGTTTCACCAGATAGGCTGTAATTAGGTTTCACGTTCCATTTTGTTGTTTTGTATTTGTCTCAGTTATTTTCATGTATTCGTCATTTGTTTCATTAAAAAACATGAGTAACCAACACGCTGCATTTCGGTCCGACTCTCTTTCGACAAACGAAGAACGTCGTTACAAATGCACTCTCAAAACTAGGGTTATATTATTTAATGATGGAGGTTTTTAAGCGCACAAGGCTCACCATAGTGGAGACGGCTTCCACCTGTCCTTTAAACATCTAGCGGTATTATCTCATTACTATGTATCTCATGTGTCGACCGTCCGCGTTTCTTTTAAGCAATTACTAACTGAGAATTAGCAATGTTCAACATTACCTCATCACTTATTGATAATGTCAGAGTGTGTCACAATGAGCTGGAGGAGTGCGTTATGATTGGCTGGCCATCATGGAGAATATGGCAATGAAACCTCTTGCTGACAAGCGGTTGATGAACGCCGTTAGTAAATGAGAGAATTGCAGTGACATTCATCTCCTCACAGCCATTTGTCCACATGTTCATTTTAATGTTTCCAAACTGAGTCAAAAGACAAGACGCCAAATGATATAGATTATCGAAAAGATGACGTCCAGCTAGAATATAAACCTGGAAACAATAAGGACATGACTTGACTCATCAACTAAATTCGTGAGAGATGGTTGACATTACCATCCTAAGCCTATTACTTCTCTCCTCAAACCTAGAATAAGTCCCCACAGGAGGTTTTGAAGGGAAAAACATTAATAGAGAGCGTGAAGATTTTTCTCTTTCAGGAATGTGGTCCTAAGTGGTCAGGACACAATGTTCATTGGCCATTTAGTTGTAAACACATCACTTCTGATGCCATCTGTTCTCCTTCACAAATAAAATCCCACAATGCACTGTAATGAGACATGGGGAAAAAGTCCCCTGCATCGCTCTGGTTTGTGAAACATAATACATTTTAAGATATCCACAGGAGGCCTGTACTCACATGGTAAAGGTTCTCATGTCATCCTGACAAGCTTGATCTAAAGGACAAATGTTGTCAACAAGTCGTTAAGACAACTTTTAAATCTGGCCTACTTCAAATCTGTTTCACAAATCTAGTTTTCACCAAATCATCCGTGGCAGATCAGCCAGTTGTCAAGTTAATACCGTATGTAGATCTGAATAAGCAGTTTCTTTTTCATAGTCAGAGTTTCAGTTCACAATACCAACTATGGATGGTGAAACATGGGGGAACAATAAATGCCGAAACACAGCGGAGGGTCAAGAGTCAAAGAGCTGACAGGCAAGAGTCAGTTGAAACATTTCACAAAGTGGTGCAGGAACGATAATTTGTGAATAATAGTCATTGTTGCAGTGAAAGATGAGGAGGAATCATCATCAGAAAGTGAAAAACAAGTGGAGAGGAGATGGGAGTGTAGGAGGTGGTGGGATGGAGGGAACAGGGGAGGGAGGAGACAGGAGTGGAGGAGGTGATGGGATGGAGGGAACAGGGGAGGGAGGAGACAGGAGTGGAGGAGGTGATGGGATGGAGGGAACAGGGGAGGGAGGAGATGGGAGTGGAGGAGGTGGTGGTATGGAGGGAAGAGGGGATGGAGGAGATCGGAGTGTAGGAGGTGGTGGGATGGAGGGAACAGGGGAGGGAGGAGACGGGAGTGGAGGAGGTGGTGGTATGGAGGGAAGAGGGGAGGGAGGAGATGGGAGTGGAGGAGGTGGTGGTATGGAGGGAACAGGGGAGGTAGGAGATCGGAGTGGAGGAGGTGGTGGGATGGAGGGAACAGGGGAGGGAGGAGATGGTTGGAGAGATGAGAGAAGAGAACAAATTGGATTGCGCCTCCGATGGGTATTGATGGTTCAGATTGTGTACGAGTTGGGAGAAAATGTGAGGATTTAAGTGCTATGGTGCTGAGGTGTTGAGATGTGTGATGAAGGAGGGATGATGAGGGGATCTGGAGAGATGGCAATCAGAACTGAAGGAACTTGTTTGGATCTCCTGCATCTCTCGGTTTCGGAGGGAATGCAGCCCGTCTGCCGGCTTTCAACTGGCCGGGGGGATCCTGAGAGTGGGAGCAGGAAACAGAGGTGTGAAAAGCAAAATAAGTATTTTGAGGATGCAGGGAGAATACCCCATTGGCTACGCCAAAAGTGTGAGAACACAATAGTGAGGATATGATTTGTTAAATTTTACTAAGCAAGTCAGTTCAGAACAAATTCTTATTTTCAGTGACGGCCTAGGAACAGTGGGATAAACTGCCTGTTCAGGAGCAGAAGGACAGATTTGTACCAGCTCGGGGATTTGAACTTGCAACCTTCCGGTTTCTAGTCCAACACTCTAACCACTAGGCTGATAGGAGCAGATATAGAGGGAGAGAGTGGGCTGGGGTTCAAGATGGATACTTGTGGCAAGAAAGTCAATTAAAGTGTTTTGACATTAGAAAAATGTGATGTAACATTGTCTTACTCTGTTGGATGGAGAAGGAACTGAAGGGAACAATTAACTTGTTGAAATTGGTTAATGTTTTTCTGTTAAAAACAGTACATTACAGATTATGAAGATGCTAAAATAAGAAATTATATAACTCATCAGCCATTGAATGCTTTCACCATATGGCCCCCATGGATTTGCATTCACAATACATTTTGAGTCCTTCTCTCATCTCCTTTGTACAACCACAATGTATAGTGCACTTACACACTGAGAGAGAGAGAGTCTTGGGTCTCAGCAGTTGTAACATGAAAGTTGTTATTTTGAACATAATGGATTCATTACTGTTCTTACTCACATTCAAGCCAAAGGCAATGTTTATCTCACTTCATTAAAATGGGACACAAACGGACAGTCCTGTAGTTTTTTCTCCATTTGACTCTGAGAATTTCAGCTGGCATTGTCCTACTCGAGCTACACTAAAGATCCATTGTCTTTGAGATTCTCTACTCGAGAACAATGTTGATGTGAAATTATCATGACTCATGAGAGACATAAAGCTAAACAGTTAATATCTACAGTTGAAGTCAGAAGTTTACATACACTTAGGTTGGAGTCATTAAAACTCTTTTTCAACCATTCCACAAATGTCTTGTTAACAAACTACAGTTTTTGCAAGTCGGTTAGGACATCCACTTTGTGCATGACTCAAGTAATTTTTCCAACAATTGTTTACAGACAGATTATTTCACTTTTATAATTCACTGTATCACAATGCCTTTAACCTCTTGAAGCTGGGGGGCACTATTTTTATTTTTGGAAAAATAACGTTCCCAAAGTAAACTGCCTATTTCTCAGGACCAGATGCTAGAATATGCATATAATTGACAGCTTAGGATAGAAAATACTCTAAAGTTTCCAAAACTGTAAAAATATTGTCTGTGAGTATAACAGAACTGATATTGCAGGAAAAATCCTGAGAAGAATCCAATCAGGAAGTGACTCATTTTGAAACCCCTGTCTTTCTATGCATCCCTATTGCCCATTGAAAAGGATATCAACCATATTCCTTTTTCTGTGGCTTCCCTAAGGTGTCTACAGCCTTTAGACGTAGTTTCCACATTGGGTAAGTGGTCAGTTGTTGGCTCTCAGTGTGAGTTTTGCGCTAAACAGAGAGGTAGCCATTTTTCCTCCCGGTCCTAGTAAAAAGCCAACTGTCCCGGTTTAAATATTATCGAATAGATATTTGAAAAACACCTTGAAGATTGTTTGTAAAAAACGTTTGCCATGTTTCTGTGGATATTATGGATATAATTTGGAATTTTTGTCTGTTGTCGTGACCGCTATTTCCGGTGGGTTCCAAGAGGTTAGACAGCTTGGAAATTTCCAGAAAATGATGTCATGGCTTTTGAAGCTTCTGATAGGCTAATTGACATCATTTGAGTCAATTGGAGGTGTAGCTGTGGAAATATTTCAAGGCCTACCTTCAAACCCAGTGCCTCTTTACTTGACATCATGGGAAAATCAAAAGAAATCAGCCAAGACCTCAGAAAAGAATTTTAGACCTCCAAAAGTCTAGTTAATCCTTGTCAACAATTTGCACACACCTGACGGTACCACGCTCATCTGTACTAACAATAGTACACACGTATAAACACCATGGGACCATGCAGCCGTCATACCACTCAGGAAGGAGACACGTTCTGTCTCCTAGAGATGAATGTACTTTGGTGCAAAAAGTGCAAATCAATCCCAGAACAACAGCAAAGGACCTTGTGAAGATGCTTGATGAAAGTCCTATGTCACCATATCCTGAAAGGCCACTCAGCAAGGAAGAAGCCACTGCTCCAAAACTGCCATTAAAAAGCCAGACTATGGGTTGCAACTGCACGTGGGGACAAAGATCATACTTTTGGAGAAATGTCCTCTGGTCTGATGAAACAAAAATAGAACTGTTTGGCTATAATGACCATCATTATGTTTGAAGGAAAAATTGGGAGGCTTGCAAGGGTGGCAGCATCAGGTTGTGGGGATGCTTTGTTGCAGGAGGGACTGGTGGTGCACTTCACTAAATAGATGGCATCATGAGGCAGGAAGATTATGTGGATGTATTGAAGCAACATTTCAAGACATATTGGTTGCAAATGGGTCTTCCAAATGGATAATTACCCAAAGCATACTTCCAAAGTTGTGACAAAATGGTTAAGGACAACACAGTCAAGGTATTGTATTGGCCATCACAAAGCCCTGTCCTATAGAAAATTTGTGGGCAGAACTGAAAAAACATGTGCGAGCAAGGAGGCCTACAAACCTGACTCCAGCTCTCCAGTTACACCAGCTCTGTCAGGGAGAATGGGCCAAAATTCACCACAACTTATTGTGGGAAGCTTGTGTAAGGCTACCTGAAATGTTTGACCCAAGTTAAATGATTTAAAGACAATGCTACCAAATACTAATTGAGTGTATGTAAACTTCTGACCCAATGGGAATTTGATGAAAGAAATAAAAGCAGAAATAAACAATTCTCTCTATTATTATTCTGACATTTCACATTCTTAAAATAAAGTGGTGATCCTAACTGACCCAAGATAGGGAATTGTTACTAGGATTAAATGTCAGGAATTGTAAAAAACTTAGTTGAATTTAATTTGGCTAAGGTGTATGTACACTTTCGACTTCAACTGTATATGTAGAGAGGGATCTGTTGTCTTCAAAATTCTCAACTAAATAACTTTGCTAATATGCTCAATATATGATTAAACAGCATTACAGTGGCTTGCTTGAGGCTCTTTACTGAATAACTCTGATTATTTAAAATAACCACAACTCTCAGCTTATGAAATATTGAGAATGACATGAAAAAGCGTACTTCTGTGTATGCAGAGTTCATTATGTCTCCGACGATTCCACCTTTTCCTATATGTCAGGGAGAAAGGAATGCATTGACATTCCCAGTTCCAACACATTAGTAAACTGCTCACACCATCTGTTCCCAACTCCAATGAATTACCTTTCAGGGGAATGCGTGATGAAGTGCCATGGCTCCCAGTTACCCAGAGGCACTGCGCTTCCAAAGCCTTTCTCCCCATGTTCCTGGCATGGTTTGCGGATGTGCATGTGACAGAAAGTTGGTGTATGGAAGTGGGGAGGTTTCATATCTCTCTCTGAGTGAATTACTCTCAGACTATCAGATTGGATTGTAGAATTGTTTTGGGGGTGTAAGGCTGTGTTAGTCCATAGACATGCTAGCTAACTCCGCCCTTGATGTTGTTTCGAAGTTGTCTCTAAAGTCTAAATTTAATGAATTAAGTTTATCCTTCTCCGAAGCTTTTGATCATTAAAATAAACATATATTGTGTGTTGTCAAGATGCGTCTCAAGAACATCAAATGTGTCTGAGCTTGTAAAGAGACTTCTAAGAATGTGCATTGATGTGCGTAGCACTGGAGAAATATAGAGTGGGCTTAAGGTCATTTTCAACTCTGGATGGAGATATTATTTTGTGATATTTAATGCATTAAGACAATATTCACTCTTTGAAATTGTCAAAGGAGTAAAGGGGAAGGGATTAACTACTCAGAGGATGTAAATGTGGTTTAATGTGCGAGAGGAAAGCAAGGAGTTGGAGGACACCCTCGAGTGGTTGGCAGAGACTAACAGGAGGAGATGAGTCTGTGGCCAGCATGATAGAACTGAGAAATGAAAAAATGTGAAGAAGTGCACAAGTATCATCTGCATAGGAGTGATAGGAGGCAACTGGGAAAAGCAGGGAGATGGCCCAGTGAGTGGGCGTCGAGTGAGAAAAGACAGAGGGCTGAGAACAGAGCTCTGGGGTATGCCAGTGTACTGAGGTTAATGAACAGAGCAATACTCTCCAGGAGGCCATAGGAAGTGAATGCCATTGGAAGATTAGAGAGGCGAGCATGCCTGCATATAGCTAACTGGTGGGTTCAGAGATCTGCACCACAGTGGGATGTTGAGAGCACAAAACCAAATTAGTAATTTTTTAGGTTTTCAAAAGGAACGGTGATATGATTGTACTGTACCCTTTATATGTTCGAAGACATAGGGGTCTTAAAGGGGTATTAAAGTGATGAATGGCAATTAAATCACTGAGATTTCATGACACTGCATGTAAGTTCATCCACAACAACAACAACAACAGCAACAAATGGATGAAATCATTAATTATATTAGTGTTTCACACACAGTCGTGAGTAGGACCTATTTTGCCACAGTTCCGGACTCTGTCTCCTCGTGTGGGGATTTGCTGCTGTAATATATATGCACTGAATGTGTGAAGAAATTAAGGAGCATTTGTAAATGAGCCCTGTCAGTCATTTCTTGTTTACTCTGCATGTTCACACAGTGAGTTCATATTGTCATGCTAACATTCAAGCTACATTTATTTTGCTGTGGTTAAATGTGAGATCAAGTCACCCAGGGTGAGCCATATGGATTGGGTCCCTGTTGGGTCCCTGTTTCCTATCTCTTTCTGTCACATTTAACTCATAAATAGTTGTTTCGGAAAGTATTGACCCCCTTGGCATTTTTCCTATTTTGTTGCCTTACAACTTAGAATAAAAATATACCTTTTGGGGGTTTGTATCATTTGATTTACACAACATGCCTACCACTTTGAAGACGCAAAATATGTTTTATTGTGAAACAAACAAGAAATAAAACAAAAAACAGAACTTGAGCGTGCATAACTTTTCAACCCCCCAAAATCAATACTTTGTAGAGCCATCTTTGCAGCAATTACAACTGCAAGTCTGTCACGCCCTGGTCTTAGTATTTTGTGTTTTCTTTATTATTTTGGTCAGGCCAGGGTGTGACATGAGTTAATTATGTGTTGTGTTTTGTCTTGTTTTTTTGTTGTATGTATTGGTATTGTGGTATAGTGGGGTTATCTAGAAAAGTCTATGGTTGCCTGAAGTGGTTCTCAATCAGAGGCAGGTGTTTATCGTTGTCTCTGATTAAGAACCATATTTAGGCAGCCATATTCTTTGAGTGTTTTGTGGGTGATTGTTCCTGTCTCTGTGTTAGTTTGCACCAGATAAGGCTGTTTAGGTTTTCACGTTACATGTATTGTTCGTGGTTATCTTTTTATTAAACATGAATCGAAATAACCACACTGCATTTTGGTCCTCCTCTTCTTCACCGCAAGAAAACCTTTACAAAGTCTCTTAGGGTATGTCTCGATAAGCTTGGCACATCTAGCCACTGGGATTTCTGACCATTCTTCAAGGCAAAACTGCTCCAGCTCCTTCAAGTTGGATGGGTTCCTGCTGGTGTACAGCTATCTTTAAACCGTTCCATAGATTCTCAATTGGATTGAGGTCGAGGCTTTGACTAGGCTATTCCAAGACATTTCATTTTTTCCCCTTAAACCACTTGAGTGTTGCTTTAGCAGTGTGCTTAGGGTCATTGTCCTGCTGGAAGGTCAACCTCCATCCAAGTCTCAAACCTCTGGAAGATTGAAACGGGTTTCCCTCAAGAATATCCCTGACCAGTTTCCCAGTCCCTGCCGATGGAAAAACATCCCCACAGGATGACGCTGCCACCACCATGCTTCAATGTGGGATGTGATTCTCGGGGTGATGAGAGATGTTGGGTTTGCTCCAGACATAGCGTTCTCCATGATGGCCAAAAAGCTCATTTTTTTGTTTCATCTGAGCAGAGTACCTTCTTTCATATATTTGGGGAGTCTCCCACGTGTTTGATAATTTTTATTATTTAATCAATGGCTTTTTCTGGCCACTCTTCTGTAAAGCCCAGCTCTATGCAGTGTATGGCTTAAAGTGGTCCTATAGACAGATCAGGGTTATCTTTGGTTTCTTTGTTGCCTCTCTGATTAATGCCCTCCATGCCTGGTCCATGAGTTTTGGTGGGCGGCCCTCTCTTGGCATGTTTGTTGTGGTGCAATATTCTTAAAATATTTTAATAATGGATTTATTCGTTCTCCGTGGGATGTTCAAAGTTTTGGATATTTTTTTATAACCTAACCCTGATCTGTACTTCTCCCCAACTTTTTCCCTGACCTGTTTGGAGAGCTCCTTGGTCTTCATGGTGCAGCTTGCTTGGTGGTGCCTCTTGCTTAGTGGTGTTGCGGGCCTTTCAGAACAGGTGTATATATACTGAGATCATGTGACACTTAGATTAAACACAGGTAGACATTATTGAACTAATTATGTGACTTCTGAAGGTAATTGGTTGCACCAGATCTTATTTAGGGGCTTCATAGCAAAGGTAGTGAATACATCAAATCAAAGTTTATTTTTCACATGCGCCAAATACAACGGTGTAGACCTTACAGTGAAATGCTTACTTACAGGCTCTAACCAATAGTGCAAAAAAAGGTGTTAGGTGAACAATAGGTAAGTAAAGAAATAAAACAACAGCGAGGCTATAAAAGTAGCGAGGCTACATACAGACACCGGTTAGTCATGCTGATTGAGGTAGTATGTACATGTAGATATGGTTAAAGTGACTATGCATATATGAAGTACAGAGAGCAGCCGTAGCGTAAAAGAGGGGGTGGTGGGTGGTGGGAGCACTATTTGGTCGGCCCAATTGAGGTAGTATGTACATGATGTATATTTAAAGTGACTATGCATATATGATAAACATTTAATAGCAACAGGGTAAAAAGAAGGGTTTGATGGGTACACATTGTAAATAGTCCAGGTAGCCATTTGATGACCTGTTCAGGAGTCTTATGGCTTGGGGGTAAAAACTGTTGAGAAGCCTTTTGTCCTAGACTTGGCACTCCGATACCGCTTGCCATGCAGTAGTAGAGAGAACAGTCGATGACTGGGGTGGCTGGGATTTTTGACAATTTTTAGGGCCTTCCTCTGACACCGCCTGGTGTAGAGGTCCTGGATGGCAGGCAGTTTAGCCCCAGTGATGTACTGGGCTGTACGCAATACCCTCTGTAGTGCCTTGCGGTCAGAGGCCGAGCAATTGCCGTCCCAGACAGTGATGCAACCAGTCAGGACTCTCTCGATGTTGCAGCTGTAGAACCTTTTGAGGATCTCAGGACCCATGCAAAATCCTTTTAGTTTCCTGAGGGAGAATAGGCTTGGTCATGCCCTCTTCACAACTGTCTTGGTGTGTTTGGACCATTCTAATTTGTTGTTGATGTGGACACAGAGGAACTTGAAGCTCTCAACCTGCTCCACTACAGCCCCGTCGATGAGAATGGGGACGTGCTCGGTCCTCCTTTTCCTGTAGTCCACAATCATCTCTTTAGTCTTGGTTACGTTGAGGGATAGGTTGTTATTCTTGCACCACATGGCCAGGTCTTTGACCTCCTTCCTATAGGCTGTCTCATCGTTGTCTGTGATCAGGCCTACCACTGTTGTGTCGTCTGCAAACTTAATGATGTTGTTGGAGTCGTGCCTGGCCATGCACCACTTTTCCATTCAGAAAAAAACAATTTTGTGTTTGTCCATTACATGAAATCCAGATAAAAATGCATTTAATTACAGGTTGCAATGCAAAACAATTGGAAAATATGCCACTGAGGATGAATACTGTTGCAAGACACTGTAACAATAGACTGGGAAAACAAAAGAACATGAAAAACACCGGCGAGATGGACAATGTTTTCTCGCCCCTTCTTCTGCTCGGTTGCCAAAACAGAGATAGTTACCAAATTGTTGAAGCATGAATTCCTCAGGGCTAAGTTCAACCTTTTTACTCTAGAATGGGGAGAGATATCTGTTGAATTCTTCATTGTTTATAGGCCTAGTCGGTGAGGAGATTAACTGGGAGCAATCTTGCTTGGTGGAACAAGGGAGACCCACAGGGGTGAGAATCTAATTTACTCTCCAGGCAAATCGCCCCATTGTTCCTACCAGCACAATATTCTGCACAAATAGACCTACTTTTTTGAAAATTAATTGGTCATCAAATGGTCATAAATATATGATATTTGTTCAATTTAACATTTTATCAGGGCATATTATCTTCACAATCTTAAAATGACATTCATTATTTATTTTCTTTTTAAAAAGGCACTGATTCAAAGTTAGAGACGGTGCACTGAGGTATGATATCACCATCAACGTCCATATTGAGGTGAGAAAATGATCAATGCAAATGACTAAATGACAGAGCGGAACATATCCCTTAACCTCCTGTGGGACAGGTGTTAGCTTGAGTGACAAGTCACAATTATACACTGACGAACAAGGGACACTCACCCAGAGTAGAGCTAATTAATTCCTGGGAGATATCAGATCAGCTGAAAAGGAATGAAAACCAAACCTAAAATACGTTTTATTCTGTGAAAGTCAGTCACTGTGTAGATGTTAATCACAGTGTTGTATGTGTTTTAGTGGCAACAGAACCTAGAAGTTACTCTAAAACTCTTCAATCTAATTGAAATACCTGCAGCCTTCATCACACTTTTGTTACCTTCTGAATTCTACAAAAACCAGCAAGGTTGTCTCAGGTTGCGATCGCACTCATTGTGATGCAACCAATTCCTATTGATGTCAGCTGACTTGGAAGTGTCGCAGAGTCACAGTCGCACTTAAGACGCTCCTGTCTTTCTGTCTCTGTCTCGTACACTTGGAAAGCAGGTAATTGACAGCTGATGGGTCTAGCTAAGTCATGTTAAGAACGCTCCACATGTAACTGCATTCTTCCTCCTCTTCTGAGGAGGAGTAGCGAGAAGGATCGGAGGACCAATGCGCAGCGTGGTAAGTGTCCATAAAGTTTATTTTAAGACACAAACTGAACACTATGAAATACAAAACAATATACGTGAACATGAACAAAAACCGAAACAGTACCGTGTGGCAACAAACACACACACGGAAAACAAACACCCACAAACCAAAAGTGAAACCCAGGCTACCTAAGTATGATTCTCAATCAGAGACAACTAACGACACCTGTCTCTGATTGAGAACCATACTAGCCTGAGCTCAAAACCCCAACATAAAAAAACACACAGACTGCCCACCCCAACTCACGCCCTGACCATACTAAATAAAGACAAAACAAAGGAAATAAAGGTCAGAACGTGACAGTACCCCCCCCAAAGGTGCGGACTCCGGCCGCAAAACCTGAACCTATAGGGGAGGGTCTGGGTGAGCGTCTGTCCGTGGTGGCAGCTCTGGCGCTGGACGTGGACCCCACTTCACCACAGTTTTTCTCCAACTCATTGTCCACCTCCGTGGCCTCTTACGAGCGGCGACCCTCGCCCCCGACCTCGGACTGGGGACCCTAGAAATGGGTCCCGAATGAACGGGAGACTCCGGCAGCGCCGGACAGGCGGGAGACTCTGGCAGCTCAGGAGAGGCGGGAGACTCTGGCAGCTCAGGAGAGACGGGAGACTCTGGCGGCTCAGGACAGACGGGAAACTCTGACAGACGGGAGACTCTGGCGGCTCAGGACAGACTGGCGGCTCTGGCAGCACTGGGCAGGAGGAAGGCTCTGGCAGCGCTGGACAGGCGGGAACACCTGACGGAGAGACAGCCTGGTGCGGGGGGCTGCCACCGGAGGGGGGCTGCCACCGGAGGGCTGGTGCGTGGAGGTGGCACTGGGTAGACTGGACTGTGCAGGCGCACTGGAGCTCTTGAGCAACGAGCCTGCCCAACCTTACCTGGTTGAATGCTCCCCGTAGCCAGGCCAAGACATTTTTGAGGCTGCCTCTCGGGCTTCCAGCCATGCTGCCTTGCTGCCTCCTCATACCGGCGCGTCTCTGCTCTCGCTGCCTCCAGCTCTGCTTTGGGGCAGCGATATTCCCCTGGTTGTTCCCAGGGTCCTTTGCCGACCAGAATCTCCTCCCATGTACAGTTCTCCAGGTATCGCTGCCTCCTGCTGCTGCTGCCTGATTCCACGCTACTTGGTCCTTGGTTGGTGGGTGTTTCTGATAACTAATGACACCTGCCTCTGATTGAGAACCATACTAGGCTGAACTCAAAACTCCAACATAGAAAAACAGACAGACTGCCCACCTCAACTCACGCCCTGACCATACTAAATAAAGACAAAACAAAGGAAACAAAGATCAGAACGTGACACCACCACATCCTAGTAATGAGGTACATGAGAGGGATTGTGTCCTTCATTTGACTTTAACACAAAAGCATTTGAACAAAACTGTTTTGATTCTGTCTGGGTTTTTCTTTGTTTCTTCTACTTTGAGGCTAAACAGTAGCAAGTGTCTCAGAAAGGTCTCTTAAGGTGTTCTTTTTCATTGCCTTTTGTCTATTTACCCGTCTGGTTGAATGTACACAATGTGTTTTTCAGTGTACCTTTCTTTGCTGTGTTTCCAGACTAGAAAACCAGTGACATTTAAATTAGGTGATCGTGGGAGATTGAATGGCTGTTTTGTGGATAGTATGGGATTATGGGTAATGGCATTTGACATAAATCTCTGATCCACATTAAAAAGAGAATAATCTATCCACCATACTGCATAATACACCCTTAGTTATAATAGGTGGAAGTGTTGAGTGCTGTTATAATGTAATGGACATTTAAATAACTAAACAAACTCAACCCTCATCACCACATCTGTGGTTACGCAACCCTAATTATTCAAATAATTACATTACACGTCATTACACTTTGTAATTGGAATCCAACCGGGCATCTACAGTACAACAGATTCTGCTTTGTGGAAGTAAATAAAAACAAACGCTAAAAAACAATGTCAGATTACTGTATCTTGGCTAATCATTGAGGAATCCATGGCAATTTAGATGTCAAGGACTAATGACTGAAGGCGATTTTAGCTGCCGGCTCTTGAGTAACTAACACTCCCTCACCACCGTTGGTTATTTGAATATCAAATCTATACACTCAGACTTTCTTTAGTATTTGGAGTATTCGTTAAGGTATAGTCGTTAAGATGTTTTAATTATTCATAACGTGGCAAGCACATGCAAAGAATATTGTTTGAAAATGACGTTGAAAGTGATGGAGTTGCCCTTTAACTTTGGATTTAATAAAGAGGCCAGTCGTCTTCCAGGTGGCTCGCCAAGTGTTTCTTCTCTTTTATTATCAAAGGCCAAAAGTACAGGGGGAAGAGAGAGAGAGAGAGAGAGAGAGAGAGAGAAAAGGGAGATGGAGGAGGATAAGAATAAGTATTATTGTTGGGGACAACATATGGCGCACACCTGACACGAGTGAACATAAGGTGTATAAAAACACATCTTCATGATTTTATTTGTTTTACCGAGAGGTACTGGAGCTTGTTATGTTGTTAATGGTGTCAACTCTCTTTCTCTTTGCTCACGGCGCTGTTTTAGCTGAAGAACAGTTGGAATGATCCATTTAGTACTTGAGGGTGGGTTCACAACCTCATTCCTCGTATAGTCCGGCACTCTCCCCATCAACCGCCCACTGTGGTGAGACTGGTCAAGGTTTGCGGCCTTGGTCAGGGGTCTGTTATCTTAGCCTCTGGTCCAGCAGAGTGAACCCGACCAATGGAAGGTTGCCAAATTGGATTTGTCTGAATACCCCTTTTGTGCTGTGCTGGTGGTTTCGGGGCAGGCAGGGTGTTCAAAATAAAGTAAATGACCAGGATGGTTCTGTTACCATGGAGTTCTGCTAGTCTCTGTATTGTGAAGTCTCAGAGGAATTTAAATTGCCTGAGCAGATGGGGGTTATGTAAATTTGTTGGGACTGAGAATCTAAGAAGGGAGGTGGAGTTGGAATCAAAATTACAGAGATAGTTTGTTTCTGAAATAGTTTTGTTACCTGCACATAGCCATTATAAATCCATGTTCTGTGATTGGTAGCTGTCTTCAAGTGATACCATACACTTGGATGAACAGAAGGTCATCCATCCCCTCTCTGGTAGGGATTTGAGAACCTTTATAACTCTGAAAACAACATGATTGAGACTCATTGTTAATAAGACTATATAAAACATTCAGTCTATTCTCTTAAGACTGTGTTAAGACTGTTGTTTCATTAAGCAACGTATTCATAGCTAATTAACTCAGAACACCTCACAAAACAACATGATTGCCATTCAAGTTTAATGAGACTGCCAATCAGATACTATTTTTAGTGCCATGTTACATGTCCCTCAACACTATTACTGTACTGCCTTTCACTTTCCATCAGCAGTTTCTGATCTGAATATCACTTTCAGACTAAAGTTCAGCCTAGAAGCTGGTAGGAGCTTGTAGTCTGTCAGGCTTGATGAGGTGTCATTAGAGAGTGAGTTAGAATGATTGATATCTTCAAATGGAAGTGTGGATGTGAGAAAAGGCAACGTTTCCCCCTCAGGCAGACGTCTGTATTAATAAAAGATTAGTAGGAATATATCACCAGCTCTGTCTGTGCCCTCAGAGGGACTTAATGATTGTTGTTTTACCTCACGTAGGTATAAGTGTTGAGATGCAGTACTAGCACTTCTAAAAGTTTTCGAAGGAAAAGCTTTGAACTTTACCCACATGTCACATTTCAACAAACATCTGTTTCCGTCCATGATTGCTCGGCTACAACACTTCTTCTGTGTACAATTATTTTCCCTCCTACAGCAACTATTTCAAATGCAACCTTCTGAAATATCAATCATTTGTCACTTGTTTCTAAAACCATGTTCATTAATTTGGTTGTGAGTTAAATCATTATGGTGTTGGGGGAGACAATGTTTTGGCCATTACCTGGCGGTGATACTGCGGGAGCTTGTCGTTTTGTTTACCGGAAAGTCATCTGGAGGTAATTAGTAGTGCAAATATTTCCAATTTAATCTATATTCATTGTCCTGTCTTTGAATTGCACCTTTGCATGATAAACAGGGTAGTAACGATGAGGAATTCAATTTTGTCAGCACAGCACCATTCTGAATCTCAAGCAGCTGAAACAATTAAAATGTGAAATTGTCTAAAACGTCTAATTCATGTGTAGGCTACATACGTAGCCTAGCTATGTTTCCCATACATTTACACAGGACCATTTCCTTTCCTCTATGGATAATGTGGACTGTATATCCTGTATGATCATGTTTTTAAAGTAATGGTCAAGGTACTGTAATAGAGATCCATGTGATTCTAAAGCATTTAACCAAAGGCTACAATAGAAATGGACAGTGTGTACCCTCAACTCATGGGAGAACATATCTTGATCATCTAGGAACGTCATGCGAACGGCCACATTACATTGTAAAGAGGAATGACAAAAAAACTCTCTCCTCATCACTCCATTCATTTGGAGCATGTTATACTGTATAATTATGTCAACATTTGTATTTATCAGGCCTCTCAAATCCTCGGTGACAGATAATGACTCCCACTGGTCTCTCAGAAAGGATGATCGTCATGAGAAGTTTATCACAGTGTAATGATGGGGATGGGAGTCGGTACGAGGCAGGGAGGAGGGAAGCCATAATAGAAAGAGATTGGAGTGGTGGCTATGGTGGCAGAGCTCACAGCTCACCGTAATGTAAACAGGAAAATGTTGGAGAGTTGCCACCATACATTAAATAAAGTGCAATCCTGTACTCACTCGCTGAGTGGGTTAACAAGGCAATCTTCATGAGGAGGGGACCGTGGCAAACCCCCGTGTGGGAAAACAATGGGCCTCATTCAAATCCAACCCAATCTGAGAAGCCATAAACCAAACACTCGCTCGCTCGCACGCACACACACACAAACACACACACACACAGACACACACACAATCTGAAAAGCCTTGAAATGGCATGTAGCTTTGAGTTTTACCACGCCATTGAAAGGGAGGTGGGATGGTGGAGAGAGAGGGATGGTGGAGGAGAAGGGATGGTGGGAATAAGGACATCTGGTAATTGTACTCTTGGGAATTGCCAGGATAGGGATTTCTATATGGTGCCAATCACTGTCAGTCACTTGGCTAGCGGAGGCTATTCGCCCCTTGTCACAATGTAGCGATTCCAATGAGTTAAAACTAATAACAGCTGATATCTACAGTGCATTCCAAAAGTATTCAAACCCCTTGACTTTTTTCACATTTTGTTACATTACAGCCTTATTCTAAAATTGATTAAATAAACACATTTCATCAATCTACACAAAACCCCATAATGACAAAGCGAACACAGGTTTTTATGTGTTACAAACAAAAAACAGAAATACCTTATCAAGTTTCTTGGTGTCAACATCACCAACGAACTAACATGGTTCAAACACACCAAGACAGTCGTGAAGAGGGCACGACAAAACCTATTCCCCCTCAGGAGACTGAAAAGATTTGGCATGGGTCCTCAGATCCTCAAACGGTTTTATATCTGCACCATCGAGAGCATCCTGGGGCATTCTGGGGGAACATCACCGGGGCCAAGCTTCCTGCCATCAAGGACCTCTATCCCAGGTGGTGTCAGAGGAAGGCCCTACAAATGGTCAAAGATTCGAGCCACCCTAGTCATAGACTGTTCTCTCTGCTACCACATGGCAAGCGGAACCAGAGCGCCAAGTCCAGGTCCAAAAGGCTCCTAAGTAGATTTCTACCCCCAACCCATAAGACTCCTCAACAGCTAATCAAATGGCTACCCAGATTATTTGCAATGCCCCCCCCCCCCCTTCCCTCTGGAACGCTGATGCTACTCTCTGTTATTATCTATGCATAGTCAATTTTATAACTCTACCTACATGTACATATTACCTCAATTACCTCGACACCGGTGCCCCCACAAATTGACTCTGTACCGGTACCCCCTGTATATAGCCCCTCTAGTGTTACTTACTGCTCCTCTTGAATTATTTGTTATTCCTATCTACTACTATTTTTCTTTGGGGGCGGGGGGTGTATTTTCTTGAAACTACATTATTGGTTAAGGTCTTGTAAGTAAGCATTTCACTGTAAGATCTACACCTGTTGTATTTGGCCATGTGACAAATAACATTTTATTTTATTTATTTACTCAAGTATTCAGACCCTTTGATATGAGACTCGAAATTGAGGTCATGTGCATCCTGTTTCCATTGATCATCCTTGACATGCTTCTACAACATGATTGGAGTGCACCTGTGGCAAATTAATTTAACTGGACATAATTTGAAAAGGCACACACCTGTTTATATAAGGTTCCACAGTTGACAGTGCATGTCAGTGCAAAAATCAAGCTGTGAGTTCGAAGGAATTGTCTCAAGGCACAGATCTGGGGAAGGGTACAAAGAAAATTCTGCAGTATTGAAAGTCCCGAAGATCACAGTGGCCTCCATCATTCTTAAATGGAAGATGTTTGGACCCACCAAGACTCTTCCTAGAGTTGGCCGCTTGGCCAAACTGAGTAATCAAGGGATGTGACCAAGATCCCGATGGTCACTCTGACAGAGCTCCAGAGGAGACTCTGTGGAGATGGGAGAAACCTTCCAGAAGGACAACCATCTCTTCAGCATTCCACCAATAAAATGAAATGTATTTGTCACTTACACATGTTTAGCGTATGTTATTGCGGGTGTAGCGAAATTCTACACCCGCAGTACATCTGGCCTTTATGGTAGAGTGACCAGATGGAAGCCAATCCTCAGTAAAAGGCACATGACAGCCCGCTTGGAGTTTGCCAAAAACTACTACAACTGTCTCTTGCAAACCATGCATTCAACATTTTCTTGTTTGATGAAACCAAGATTGAACTCTTTGGTCTGAATGCAAAGTGTCATATATAGAGGAAACCTGGCACCATCCCTACGGTCAAGCATGGTGGTGGCAGCATATTGCTCTGGGGATGTTTTTCAGCGGAAGAGACTAGTTAGGATCATGGGAATGATGAACGGAGAAAAGTACAGAGAGATCCTTGATGAAAATTTGCTCCAGAGTGCTCAGGACATTAGACTCGGGTGAAGGTTCACCTTCCAACAGGACAAAAACCTTAAGCACGCAGCCAAGACAACACAGGAGTAGCTTCGGGACAAGTCTCTGAATGTCCTTGAGTGGCCCAGCCTAACCCAATCGGAAATCTCTGGAGAGACCTGAAAATAGATGTGCAGCGATGCTACCCATTTAACAAATCAAATCAAATGTATTTATATAGTCATTCGTACATCAGCTGATATCTCAAAGTGCTGTACAGATACCCAGCCTAAAACCCCAAACAGCAAGCAATGCAGGTGTAGAAGCACAGTGGCTAGGAAAAACACCCTAGAAAGGCCAAAACCTAGGAAGAAACCTAGAGAGTAACCAGGCTATGTGGGGTGGCCAGTCCTCTTCTGCCTGTGCCGGGTGGAGATTATAACAGAACATGGCCAAGATGTTCAAATGTTCATAAATGACCAGCATGGTCCAATAATCATAAGGCAGAACAGTTGAAACTGGAGCAGCAGCACGGCCAGGTGGACTGGGGACAGCAAGGAGTCATCATTTCAGGTAGTCCTGAGGCATGGTCCTAGGGCTCAGGTCCTCTGAGAGAGAGAAAGAAAGAGAGAAAGAGAGAATTAGAGAGAGCGCACTTAAATTCACACAGGACACCGAATAGGACAGGAGAAGTACTCCAGATATAACAAACTGACCCTAGCCCCCCCGACACATAAACTACTGCAGCATAAATACTGGAGGCTGAGACAGGAGGGGTCAGGAGACACTGTGGCCCCTTCCGAGGACACCCCCGGACAGGGCCAAACAGGAAGGATATAACCCCACCCACTTTGCCAAAGCACAGCCCCCACACCACTAGAGGGATATCTTCAACCACCAACTTACCATCCTGAGACAAGGCTGAGTATAGCACACAAAGATCTCCGCCACGGCACAACCCAAGGGGGGGCACCAACCCAGACAGAAAGATCACATCAGTGACTTAACCCACTCAGGTGACGCACCCCTCCCAGGGACGGTATGAAAGAGCCCCAGTAAGCCAGTGACTCAGCCCCTGTAATAGGGTTAGAGGCAGAGAATCCCAGTGGAAAGAGGGGAACCGGCCAGGCAGAGACAGCAAGGGCGGTTCGTTGCTCCAGAGCCTTTCCGTTCACCTTCCCACTCCTGGGCCAGACTACACTCAATCATATGACCCACTGAAGAGATGAGTCTTCAGTAAAGACTTAAAGGTAGAGACCGAGTTTGCGTCTCTGACATGGGTAGGCAGACCGTTCCATAAAATGGAGCCCTATAGGAGAAAGCCCTGCCTCCAGGTGTTTGCTTAGAAATTCTAGGGACAATTAGGAGGCCTGCGTCTTGTGACCGTAGCGTACGTGTAGGTATGTACGGCAGGACCAAATCAGAGAGATAGGTAGGAGCAAGCCCATGTAATGCTTTGTAGGTTAGCAGTAAAAGCTTTAAATCAGCCCTTGCTTTGACAGGAAGCCAGTGTAGGGAGGCTAGCACTGGAGTAATATGATACAATTTTTGTGTTCTAGTCAGGATTCTAGCAGCCGTATTTAGCACTAACTGCAGTTTATTTAGTGCTTCATCCGGGTAGCCGGAAAGTAGAGCATTGCAGTAGTCTAACCTAGAAGTGACAAAAGCATGGATGAATTTCTCTGCATCATTTTTGGACAGAAATGTTCTGATTTTTGCAATGTTACGTAGATGGAAAAAAGCTGTCCTTGAAATGGTCTTGATATGTTCTTCAAAAGAGAGATCAGGGTCCAGACGCCGAGGTCCTTCACAGTTTTATTTGAGACGACTGTACAACCATTAAGATTAATTGTCAGATTCAACAGAAGATCCCTTTGTTTCTTGGGACCTAGAACAAGCATCTCTGTTTTGTCCGAGTTTAAAAGTAGAAAGTTTGCAGCCATCCACTTCCTTATGTCTGAAACACATGCTTCTAGCGAGGGCAATTTTGGGGCTTCACCATTCTTTCCGACAGATAAGATCTAAACCAGGCCAGAACTTGTCCGTGTAGACCAATTTGGATTTCCAAGCATTCCAAAAGAATGTGGTGACTGATGGTATCAAAAGCAGCACTAAGGTCTAGGAGCACGAGGACAGATGCAGAGCCTCGGTCTGATGCCATTAAAAGGTAATTTACCACCTTCACAAGTGCAGTCTCAGTGCTATGATGGGGTCAACAAAGAACTAAGTAAATGGTTTGAATAATTATGTAATGTGATATCCGTTTTTATTTATTACATTTGCAAGAATGTGTAAAAACCAGTTATTGCTTTGCCAATATGGGGTATTGTGTGTAGATTGATGAGGGAAAAAACGATTTAATCAATATTAGAATAACGCTGTACCACAACACAGTGTGGAAAGAGCCAAGGGGTCTGAATACTTTCCGAATGCACTGTATATACTGTACTATGATTCGGGGCCATGAAAGTTTTCTGACCACCAAACAATTCAGCGTCTGCTGTGGTTTGCTCTGTAAAATACTATCCATGTCGCTGTGAACACATGGCAATTCCCTCTCTCTCTATACAGAGCCATCAGAGTATTGCTGTGTCATGAACATTCACATTCATGCTGGAAAAATTGACTTCTCACTCTCCAAATGGAAATGTCTAGACCAAGTATATCATTACTGGGGATGGTGAGAACAGCTTGTTGGACTCACACACGTACACACACCAGAGTCCAGTTTATCAGGCCAGTGTCCCCACAGCGATGCTCTATTCTCTCTCGACTCCTTATCTGAGATGACATCATTTTTTTTTTTTTTTTTACCTTTATTTTACTAGGCAAGTCAGTTAAGAACAAATTCTTATTTTCAATGACGGCCTAGGAACAGTGGGTTAACTGCCTGTTCAGGGGCAGAATGACAGATTTTGTACCTTGTCAGCTCGGGGATTTGAACTTGCAACCTTTCGGTTACTAGTCCAACGCTCTAACCACTAGGCTACACTGCCGCCTCATGCAGTAGATTTGGCACGGCCACAGAGAAGTGTCCCTCACCGTGGGATAAAGAGCGGTGTAGATGAACCTCAATCCACAAAGGAGTTCCTTACTGAGCGTCAATAAAGCGGTTTAAAAGGTCTCTCTTGAGGCTTATAAGGTATTTATTTGGTAAATAGGCGGACATTTTACACCGTACTCTAATACGTTGTTTAGTTGTCGTGTTAAGCAGACATTTTATACTGTTAACTTTAAGTGTCAAGGCAGCATAAGAGGCCTGTTTGCTATTTTGTTCACGTAGCAATTTCTTTAAAGGCCAAATGGGATTGGGTTGAGTAAACGCATGTCATTATGCAGTAGTGAGTCAACAGTTTACTGTGGAGGGGCTCCTTGTTGAGTTAACATCACATGACATCACGTCTTAATACAAGAGCCAGAGCAAGATCCTCTAATTCATCTTGACATGTTGTATCAACATGGCTGTGCCTCTTTGACTCTATCTGTCTCTTGCTCTCTCTCACACTCTCTCTCACACACACACACACACACACACACACACACACACACACACACACACACACACACACACACACACACACACACACACATAAATGCAGGTCACACATGTGTGATACGATGATACACACACTAGCTCCCACATACAGACACACATACACACAAATTAACGCAGGCACATACGCACACATGCACAGACACAGACACACACACACAAATGCAGGTCACACAAACACACATGCATGATACGATGACACACACACTCACTAGCTCCCACATACAGACCAACATACACACAAATGAACGCAGGCACATACGCACACACACACACACACACGCAGGCACACACACACACACACACACACACACACACACACACACACACACAGCACTGCATGCAAGCACCAACACACACACACACACACACACACCTTCTGTGTGCCCGGCTTGACTGCTGAGGAATGATGGAATTACATTCAATTTGACCAACTGCTGGACTGTGAGTGTCCGTTAGCCCTGGACATCTTTCTAGCCCACAGTGAAATGTGATGGATGGATGGATAGGGGAGCTATGGGGGAGATATGGAAATACCCAAGAAGAAATGCTATGTCTGGGCCTTTGTTTCACAAACTCACTCAAGGCGAATTGCCTACAACAAAAAAATCTCAGCTTGTATTAGGGATGGGAAAAAACAACCTCAATGAGGTTACCGATTGTTTTCAAAACAGAAATCAATCTGGATTTTATCGACTGTGAATCATTTTATAGACAGCAAACCATCTCCTCTTTCCCAAACTGCTCCATAGGGGTCATTTGTAAAGATTCACTGGCTAAGCAAATACATCGAGATGCAGCTGTGTTAAGAGACATCTGTCCCTCATTTGTAGCCAGAAACAGTACGGATGGTCACCCATGGCGATGAGCGGGGTGGTGTCTGTGATGGCAAGCGGTGGACATTAGGTTTGACAAAGTGGGTCATTGTTTGTGACAAAGTGGCAGCCGGTTGGTCACCATATTTGCCAACACCATGAGTCTGTTAGATCCATTCAGGAAAATTGATCTGGAGAGTGTGGTGTATTATATGTGTGTGTGTGTGTGTGTTGTTGTGGTGGTAGAGAGAGAGAGAGAATACTGCTAATGTCAATGTACACTTGCATACATGTGTCAATGGGAAACTCGGAGTGTGTGAGTTGTGTCCACCTCTTCCATGAGAGCTGGCTTAATACAGAGCTAACGTGATGAGCCTACGGTTGTCTTCACATGGCAGGCTGAGGTTGAAAGGGTGACAGGGGGTTGCCGTGTGTTATCCGTCTTCTAAAAGGCCAAGGTCGCCAGAAGAACCCTTGACAAACACTTCTTGGTCGCCTTATCTTTCACATTTCAGATAAAAGGCTCATGCCTCTGTGTTAATCATGAAACCTCAGAAAGCGATTTTAACTTTTTAATTGACCAGATAACCTTTGGTGAAGAGATGTGCAGACGAGCTATATCATACAAAGCACATAAGGAAACTGTTGATGGGTCATGGTTTGGGTTTACGTAATCAAATCAAATCAATGTTTATTTGTCATGTACGCCTATTACAACAGGTGTAGACCTTACAGGGAAATGCTTACTTACAGGCTGTATCCAACAGTGCAAAAAAGGTACTAGATGAACAATAGGTAAGTAAAGAAATTAAAACAACAGTAAAAAGACAGTGAAAAATAACAGTAGTGAGGCTATATACAGTAGCGAGGCTATATACAGTAGTGAGGCTATATACAGTAGTGAGGCTATATACAGGTACCGGTTAGTCGGGCTGATTGAGGTAGTGTGTACATGTATATATGGTAAGGTTTGCGGGTGGTGGGTGGCGAGACACAACGCAGATAGTCCGTTTAGCCAATGTGCGGGTGCAATGGTTGGTCGGGCCAACTGAGGTAGTATGTACATGAATGTATGGTTTTAAAGTGACTATGCATATATGATAAACAGAGAGTAGCCGCAGCATAAAAGAGGGGCTGGGGGGGACACAATGCAAATAGTCCGGGTAGCCATTTGATTACAGCTATATAAATAGTCCGGGTAGACATTTGATTACAGCTATATAAATAGTCCGGGTAGACATTTGATTACAGCTATATAAATAGTCCGGGTAGACATTTGATTACAGCTATATAAATAGTCCGGGTAGACATTTGATTACAGCTATATAAATAGTCCGGGTAGACATTTGATTACAGCTATATAAATAGTCCGGGTAGACATTTGATTACAGCTATATAAATAGTCCGGGTAGACATTTGATTACAGCTATATAAATAGTCCGGGTAGACATTTGATTACAGCTATATAAATAGTCCGGGTAGACATTTGATTACAGCTATATAAATAGTCCGGGTAGACATTTGATTACAGCTATATAAATAGTCCGGGTAGACATTTGATTACAGCTATATAAATAGTCCGGGTAGCCATTTGATTACAGCTATATAAATAGTCCGGGTAGACATTTGATTACAGCTATATAAATAGTCCGGGTAGACATTTGATTACAGCTATATAAATAGTCCGGGTAGACATTTGATTACAGCTATATAAATAGTCCGGGTAGACATTTGATTACAGCTATATAAATAGTCCGGGTAGACATTTGATTACAGCTATATAAATAGTCCGGGTAGACATTTGATTACAGCTATATAAATAGTCCGGGTAGACATTTGATTACAGCTATATAAATAGTCCGGGTAGACATTTGATTACAGCTATATAAATAGTCCGGGTAGACATTTGATTACAGCTATATAAATAGTCCGGGTAGACATTTGATTACAGCTATATAAATAGTCCGGGTAGCCATTTGATTACAGCTATATAAATAGTCCGGGTAGCCATTTGATTACAGCTATATAAATAGTCCGGGTAGACATTTGATTACAGCTATATAAATAGTCCGGGTAGACATTTGATTACAGCTATATAAATAGTCCGGGTAGACATTTGATTACAGCTATATAAATAGTCCGGGTAGACATTTGATTACAGCTATATAAATAGTCCGGGTAGACATTTGATTACAGCTATATAAATAGTCCGGGTAGACATTTGATTACAGCTATATAAATAGTCCGGGTAGACATTTGATTACAGCTATATAAATAGTCCGGGTAGACATTTGATTACAGCTATATAAATAGTCCGGGTAGACATTTGATTACAGCTATATAAATAGTCCGGGTAGACATTTGATTACAGCTATATAAATAGTCCGGGTAGACATTTGATTACAGCTATATAAATAGTCCGGGTAGACATTTGATTACATCTATATAAATAGTCCGGGTAGACATTTGATTACAGCTATATAAATAGTCCGGGTAGACATTTGATTACAGCTATATAAATAGTCCGGGTAGACATTTGATTACAGCTATATAAATAGTCCGGGTAGACATTTGATTACAGCTATATAAATAGTCCGGGTAGACATTTGATTACAGCTATATAAATAGTCCGGGTAGACATTTGATTGTTCAGGAGTCTTATGGCTTGGGGGTAAAAACTGTTGAGTAGCCTTTTTATTCTAGACTTGGCACTCCGGTACCGCTTGCCATGCGGTAGTAGAGAGAACAGCCTATGACTGGGGTGGCTGGGGTCTTTGACAATTTTTATGACATTTCTGTGACACCGCCTGGTATAGAGCACCTGGATGGCAGGCAGCTTAGCCCCATGTACTGTGATGTACTGGGCCGTATGCACTACCCTCTGTAGTGCCTTGCGGTCGGTGGCCGAGCAATTGCCGTACCAGGCCGTGATGCAACCAGTCAGGATTCTCTCAATGTTGCAGCTGTAGAACCTTTTGAGGATCTCAGGACCCATGCCAAATCTTTTTAGTTTCCTAAGGGGGAATAGGCTTTGTCGTGCCCTCTTCACTACTGTCTTGGTGTGTTTGGACCATTCTAGTTTGTTGTTGATGTGGACACCAAGGAACTTGAATCTCCACTTCAGCCCCATCGATGAGAATTGGGGCGTGCTCGGTCCTCCTTCTCCTGTAGTTCACAATCATCACCTTAGTCTTGGTTACGTTGAGGGATAGGTTGTTATTCTGGCACCACCTGGCCAGGTTTCTGACCTCTTCCCTATAGGCTGTCTCATCATTGTCGGTGATCAGGCCTACCACTGTTATGTCACCTGAAAACTTAATGATGGTGTTGGAGTCATGCCTTGTCATGCAGTCGTGGGTGAACAGGGAGTACCTGAGGGGACTGAGCACGCAGCCCTGAGAGGCTCCTGTGTTGAGGATCAGCGTGGCAGATGTGTTGATACCTACCCTCACCACCTGGGGGCGGCCCGTCAGGAAGTCCAGTATCTAGTTGAGGAGGGAGCTGTTTGGTCCCAGGATCCTTAGCTTAGTGATGAGCATTGAGGGTAATATGGTGTTGAATGCTGAGCTGTAGTCAATGAATAGCATTATCACATAGGTGTTCTTTTTGTCCAGGTGGGAAAGGGCAGTGTAGTGTGCAATAGAGATTGTGTATCTGTATCTGTGTATCTGTATGCAAATTGGAGTGGGTCTAGGGTTTCTGGGATAATGGTGTTGATGTGAGCCATTACCAGCCTTTCAAATCACTTCATGGCTACAGACGTGAGTGCTATGGGTCTGTAGTCATTTAGCCAGGTTGCCTTTGTGTTCTTGGGCACAGGGACAATGGTGGTCTGCTTGAAACATGTTGGTATTACAGACTCAATCAGGGACATGTTGAAAATGTCAGTGAAGACACCTGCCAGTTGGTCAGCACATGCCCTGATCACATGTCCTGGTAATCTGTCTGACCCCGCAGCCTTGTGAATGTTGATCTGTTTAAAGGTCTTACTCACGTCGGCTACGAAGAGCATGATTACACAGTCATCCAGAACAGCTGATGCTCTCATGCATGCTTCAGCGTTGCTGGCCTCAAAGCGAGCATATAAGTAATTTAGCTCGTCTGGTAGGCTCGTGTCACTGGGCGGCCCGTGGCTGTGCTTCCCTTTGTAGTCTGTAATAGTTTGCAAGCACAGCCACATAAGACGAGCATCGGAGCCGGTATAGTACGATTCAATCTTTGCCTTGTGTTTGGACCATTCTAGTTTGTTGTTGATGTGGACACCAAGGAACTTGAATCTCCACTTCTCTCTCCACTGGCTTCCAGTTGAAGCTCGCATCCGCTACAAGACCATGGTGCTTGCCTACGGAGCTGTGAGGGGAACGGCACCGCAGTACCTCCAGGCTCTGATCAGGCCCTACACCCAAACAAGGGCACTGCGTTCATCCACCTCTGGCCTGCTCGCCTCCCTACCACTGAGGAAGTACAGTTCCCGCTCAGCCCAGTCAAAACTGTTCGCTGCTCTGGCCCCCCAATGGTGGAACAAACTCCCTCACGACGCCAGGACAGCGGAGTCAATCACCACCTTCCGGAGACACCTGAAACCCCACCTCTTCAAGGAATACCTAGGATAGGATAAAGTAATCCTTCTCACCCCCCTTAAATGATTTAGATGCACTATTGTAAAGTGGCTGTTCCACTGGATGTCAGAAGGTGAATTCACCAATTTGTAAGTCGCTCTGGATAAGAGCGTCTGCTAAATGACTTAAATGTAAATGTAAATGTAATGTAAATGCCTTGTATTGATGCTTTGCCTGTTTGATGGTTCAACACAGGGCATAGCTAGATTTCTTGTAAACCTCCTAGTTAGAATCCCGCACCTTGAAAGCAGCAGCTCTACCTTTTATCTCAGTGCAAATGTTGCCTCCATGGCTTCTGGTTGTGGAATTTAGGTACAGTCATTGTGGGGATGACGTCCTCGATGCACTTATTGATAAAGCCAGTGACTGATGTGGTGTACTCCTCAATGCCATCGGAAGAATCCAGGAACATGTTCCAGTCTGTGATAGCAAAACAGTCCTGTAGTTTAGCATCTGCTTCATCTGAACACTTTTTTATAGACTGAGTCTCGTGCTGGTGCTTCCTGCTTTAATTTTTGCCTATATTCAGGAATCAGGAGGATATAATATTGGGCAGATTTACCAAATGGAGGGCGAGGGAAAGCTTTGTACGCATCTCTGTGTGTGTAGTACAGGTGATCTAGAATTGTTTTCCCCTCTGGTTAAACATTTAACATGTTGATAGAAATTAAATAGAACTGATTTAAGTTTCCCTGCATTAAAGTCTTTGGCCACTAGGAGCGCCGCCTCTGGGTGAGCAGTTTCCTGTTTGCTTATTTCTTTATATAGCTGACTGAGTGCGGTCTTAGTGCCAGCATCTGTCTTTGTTGGTAAATAAACAGCCACGAAAAGTATAGCTGAAAACTCTCTAGGCAAATAGTATGGTCTGCATTTTATCACAAATACTCAACTTCAGGCGAGCAAAATCTAGAGACTTACTTAGATTTCGTGCACCAGCAGCTGATGTTTTCAAATATGCACAGACCGCCCCACCTCGTCTTACCAGAGTATGGTGTTCTATCTTGCCGGTGCAGCGTATATCCCGCTAGCTGAATATCCATGGCATCGTTCAGCCACGATTCCTTGAAACATAAGATATTACAGTTTTTGATGTCCCGTTGGTAGGATATTTGTGATCGTACCTCGTCTAATTTATTGTCCAATGATTGCACGTTGGCGAGTAATATTGATGGTAACGGCAGCTTTCTCACTCGCCTTCTGCGGATCCTTACGAGGCACGCCACTCTGTGTCCTCTGTACCTGCGTCTCTTCCTCTTGCAAATAACTGGGTTGTTGGCCTTTTCGGGTGTTCGGAGAATGTCCTGTGCGTCCTGCTTGTTGAAGAAAAAATCTTTGTCTAGACGAGGTGAGTTATCACTGTCCTGTTATCCAGAAGCAGAAACATTAATTAATTAAAACTTCTTACAGCTACCCCCTACTTTTTTCAAGTTCCTCCTGAAGACATAGCCAAATCTAACTGCCTGTAGCTCAGGCTCAGAATCAAGGATATGCATATTCTTGATTTCATTTGAAAGAAAACACTCTGAAGTTTCTGTAAATGTGAATTGAATGTAGGAGAATATAAACCAATAGATCTGGTTTAGATAATACAATAAAAAAATTTTTTTTTTGCATTTTTATTGTTGTATCACCATCTTTAAAATGAACAAGACAAAACAAACATTCAGATAGGATGGGGACAATTCCAGTGAAAAGCATAAGAGGGCATCAGTACTTGTGCAACGTTTCAGAAGGATACCTTCCAAAATGAGTGTGCTACATGACATTTATCATGAAGTCACCCAGGTGTCCCACACAAGTAGCCCAATGTACCCAAGTGGCCAAATTGGTGAAGTTATACATTTTGAATGGAATAACTATATACAAAATACCAAAATGGTATTCTAACACACCCCCCCCCCCAAACAAAATGGAGAAAAAACATGAAAAAATATATACATTTACAAAATAACACTTTGTAAATAACACAATATTTGGAAGACCCTCATTCATCTACACAATATTGTGCTGCTAATGCCAGGTGCCATAGCAGTCTGCTGTAGCAGTATGCTGTAAAGCAAAGGGTCACCAAGCATGTGGTGCAGGTGATGGGGGACTTAATTTTGCAAAGAACACAGCGATGCCTCCATTCTATGCCCTTTTGGCCCTGAGGCACATCCATGCCTGCAGAAATAAATTTGGGGAGATGAACCCCACTTGTGGTAGGAGCTGGATGAACCAGCTTCAGTGGGGGATGGACACCTTGGCACTGGGGGCTCCCATTCGGAGTCAGTGTCACTGTGCATGAAAATGTTCAGTTAGAATAGTTTCACACATGAGCCCTGTATCAACAGGTATAAAAAACAGATATATATAGAGTACAGGGAACATAAGGTTGAATATATTATTATACATTTACATTTAAGTCATTTAGCAGACGCTCTTATCCAGAGCGACTTACAAATTATAGACCTGCTAGATCTACTGTCTCATTTATATTATGACAGACTAGCTAGATTTTCTGTCTATTTTATATCATTACATTTCATCTAGATCTACTGTCTCTATTATATTATGACAGACCAGCTAGATCTACTTCTTTATTATATTACAACAGACGACCTGTATCTATTGTCTCCATTTCACTTTGGCCATTGTTGTGGGCCTGCGCTCCCCTCAACAGCCTCAAATAGGCTATTTCATTTACATTTACATTTAAGTCATTTAGCAGACGCTCTTATCCAGAGCGACTTACAAATTGGACTTACAAATTTCATGTGGGGGTGGGTTGGGGCGGCAGACACACGCATCTCACATTTCATTACATTACATTTTTATATATTGCTACAAAAAGAAAATCACAAATAATATTTTATATTATTAATTTCAAACAACGGCATTAGAATGAGAAGAACTTACCAGTCCAAAACGATGTCCTCTCCATTCCAAAAATATTCCTCCATTTTGGAATTGCTAAATGAATCGTCCTCCAACAATCTCTGTCTCACTTTCCCGATCAATTTCTTCTAAAATTGTGTGTACATCTGTATATCTAGACTTAAATTTAGCTTTCCCTGACTTAGTCGCCATACTGATTGATATATAAACAGCTGAAGATGCGCTTTACCAAAACAACGCTGTGTGTAACATGCGTTGCTCCTTCTGGTATAAAACTTCAATGGCGAATGACCCTCTTTACGCCGGAGTTTACTACATGGGTTGGTCTTCCAACACATAAACATTACATATTGCCGTTTAACTCTGCTCATTGGCTACCCAGCTAGATTTCAAGACGATCAGTGGTCATTGGGTTAAAATACAGACAATCAACGAAACAGCGGTCATATCATTGATGCACAATGATGTCATTACTTGTTGTCTTCAAATCGGTTTCTTTCAGTCAATACGCCCCGAGAAATTACCCATCAAGTTTGGTTGTGTTACAAACAAACCTGTTGATTGCAATGAAACCAATCATGACTGGAAAAGTCACGTTTAGTGTGTGTATTTACATCGAATGTGTCGTCGAAAATGGAATGAGCTGGAATTCACGACGTGTTATCATGTTAGGCTATAAAAAATGATTTTATCAAACAAAAGACCATTCATTGTGTAACAATGAGCATTGGGATTGCAAACGGAGGAAGTTAAATTATTAATTTTATTGCAGTTTGATTTTGTTACGCCTGTGCTGGTTGAAATAGTTTTTTATGGGGCTCTATCCTCAGATAATTGCATCATATTCTTTCGCAGTAAATCCTTTTTAAAAACCTGACAAAAAAAATCATTTTTAAAAATCTGACAACGCAGTCGAAACAAGTGAGACAAGTGAGCATGGATGCACTGTGGATGCACTGTGTTTTGAAAGACAACTGGGGAGATGGTTGGTGCCCTGTACCATTTTTGGTCCTATTATTTTAAACTCTGCCTGGTTTCATGGCTTTGGAATAAGGATGAGGTAGCCTTGCAAGCAGTTGCCTTGCCAAGCGTTATAGGATTATATATTTTTGACTGGTTGCAGGTTTTTTGCCTTGGAAATGTAGTCATAGGAGGGGCATTTCTATTATTTTGCTGATTTTGACCAAAGTATGAAGAAGCAATGATAGCAAAAGCCAATGCTTCCTCACTCCAATATACTGTATAATCTACCAAGATTCTACTCTGCAATCCAACATTGAATAATTGGAAACGCAGTTTTGCTGTTATCAGTAATATGCCGCCTTAAATTCAACACTGATTTTGGTGGGTATTGCTAGGTTGTTTCAGTTTATGGGTAAATGAGAATACATATCTGCCATGCTGAGTGTTGTGCTACTTGCAGTTCGTTTCCTCCACGCTCCAATGCTTCTGTTTAATTAATTCCCTCAATGTACATTCATTCATTTTGACTTCCGGCATTCCGTTTGAAACAACAGACAGGGATATTGCATCTCCTTCGTCAAACACAGTGAGGTACATGTAAAATGCATTTTAAAAAGGGACCATTTATAGTGGTACGCTTTACAAAAAAAAGTAATTACTCAAATGTATTTCAACATCTCTTTTCTTCCATGTATCCTATTTCAATAAATCTTCCCTAAAGTGTAGATGATATTGTCTTAACAAGACTGCAATCGATTTAGAGTTATATAGTTATTTAGATCTGAAACTTCAGTCAGACAGAACCAACCTGGTTAGAGCGTAGTGCCTGTAACCTGGAAGGTGGCTGGATCGAATCCCCGAGCTGACAAGGTCAAAACCTGTCATTCTAAGACGTGGATGTCGATTATGGCAGAGGGGTTGGGTTAAATGTGGAAGGCACATTTCAGTTGAATATATTCAGTTGGACAACTGACTAGGTATCCCCCTTTCCCTTTCAGACCTGGGAACTGAACTGTTTTATGCATTTGCCCATCTGAAAATATCTGCAGTGGCAAGAACCAAATTCACCTTCCAGAGCCAAAGGCTGGAGCAGAAGAGATGGGAAAGAAAACAAACAGGAATCCACTAAAGCAGCTTGTGCCAAGACAACGGGTCACCTTTTAAATGATGATGATCATTGTATAATTAGGACGAGGTGACAATGCCAATTTGTGTACGTGACTGCAGAGCCTTTTATACTCCAGTGATGCACTGCACTTTCAGCACCATCTCCTGTTAGTAATAAGGTTGTTGTCAGGATAACTTGTTTGGTTTTAGTTGTTCAATAGATGACTAATATGAGAGCCTAATGATGTAGGCAATTCCTGAAAGTACAGTACGACGCACACACTAATAAGGTATTTTTCTGTCTTTTCAACCAGGGAGTTGTCTGAAATTTCTGAATTTGACAAGATAATCAAAGTATAATATAAAATGCCAACATTGTATTTCTTAACATTGAAGCAGGTGACACTGAATGAATGAAATCTCGTTATTAACAGCGTATCCAACCCATCACAAGGCTACCAGCTACCTGTACTCCACTCAAGAGAACCCACCCACTCTCAATTTACAGACTGTAACCCTTAACACTCTGAGGGCAAGGTGCCAGTTCTAATTCACTGTAATCTGCAAACTGTCTGATTGGTAGAGAGAGAGAGAGAGAGAGAGAGAGCGCCCTGGGAACAAAGTCACTGAAGAAGGTGTTGATCTTGATGAGTGAGAAGTACAGCAATTTCGTAATTGAGCTGGCTTTGAGCCTCTGCGCGGCTAACTTACACCTGAACTGAAAGCTGTCTGAAGGCATGTCAACACTATTCCCACACTCGTGTGCCTCCGCCAAAAGCGTTCAACCCCCATGTAGTCCTTGCCTGATAATGAGGCCTTTCCTTGGAATGAAGCGTTACCCTTAATGGATACATAGACGTGTTGCCATAGCTGTCATTCTTCAATGTGATTGTGATGCTTTGACAGCTTTATTAACCTGCATGTTTGCCTGAGTTTCTTCTATTTTTGTCAATGTACCTTAGTAGAAGAGCAGGAGGAGAGGTAGTCAGAGGTGCAGAAATATTCAGATACTGTACTGTAGGTACAGCAAGACAAGTTAGATTCTTTGCTGTTTCTAACAAATTATTGAAAAAGAAACAAAGGGCATTAATAAGCTGTATAATATAAGACTTCTTGGGTTATGAACAAGGCAATGCCAACCGTTAGTTATGTTGTTGTTGTGTTCTCGCTGTTGTCATGAATAAAATGTCTGCTCATTTAAAAGTTATACATCTTCTTGGCATTTGTGGGATATCCCTGATGTTGGTCTATTCCAAATGTATGTTTTTTCTCTCTCAATATATCACTTTCTCTCCTTCTCTAGGTACAACATCAAAATCACGCTTCGTGGAGTGCATCCATTGTATTAAAAAAGCTTGTTGCGAATGGTGCATAACCCCCGCCATCTTCATCGGATTAAAGGGATTCTTTGGGATTTTAGCAACGAGGCCCGTTATCTACCCCTCCAGAGTCAGATGAACTGGTGGATACCATTTTTATGTCTTTGTGTCCAGTATGAAGGAAGTTAGAGGTAGTTTCGCCTGCCAATGCTAGCTAGCATTAGCGCAATGACGAAGTCTATAAGTATCTGCTAGCATGCTAGTGCCAAACTCCTAAAGTATCCATTTAAGAAAATAGGGATTCATGGAAAGCATTGAATGTGTCCGGAGTGCGTCTGACAAAGAGAATTCATGTGCTCTCTAATGTAATGATCACCCAAACCCAGTGGCCTTATCTCTGTAGCATGCTGAAAATCAAGTAGCACAGCACACAGGCCCATGTGGACTGAATCACAGCCACTAGTGAGATTTAGTAGTCTTAATTTGCCTCCCTCAATTGGACATCCTTAATTTTCTAGTCCACACTTAGAGCTATAAAGTTGCAACAACAGGAGGCCTGATATTTAGGTATTTTGATGTGTCAATGGAGATAATACCAGCTTGTAGGATAGTGATTTGGGCTGGTTAGTTGTCGCAGGTATGTTATTTACATTTACATTTACATTACAGGTACTGTATATGAATTGTTCTAAAACACAAAAAATCACAGACTTCTTTTATTTTTATTCAAAGCTTTATGTGTACTTTGAAAAATATTTCAAAAAATTTGGCATGATTATTATAGAAAATGACATTCATTTTTCAAAGTACATATAAAGCTTGGAATGAAAATAAAGAAGACTGATTTTTCATGTTTTAGAACAATTCATATAGAGTACCTGTTATCTTTCGTTATTCAACACTAGTAAACTATACTTTCTCAAATGAGCATTTACGTTCTTTTAGCGCCAATTGTTCTCGTCAGCAGATTAGAAAATGTCCAAGCTTTTAATTATTACCTAACTTCTGAAATAGTCACATTTTCATTTTTAAGTGCTCTATTGAGAATAAAGAAAAGCTACTTAACGTATACACGTTGTCAGATCCTTCGGAGCCCAATCTTGTTAATAAACCCATGTTTCTCTCCTCTCCACTGCAGAAATATCAGATAGAGGGAGAAGAAAGGAGCAGAGCTCTCACATTGTCTTTTATCATGCTCAATTTAATTGCTTAGTAAAACGTCTGATGATCAAAATTAGAACATGGGCCCATTTGGGTTTTTTCTTTTCCCCTCCAAGGTTGTGACCCTTTAGACTTCTAATTGGTTAATAAATTAAGAGTCTCTCTAACACAGAAGCATTGCAACTTCACTAGATGACTGTTCAGTTAAAGTAATGTAAAGATACCTGAGGTTCAAATTACCAACACTTTGCTAGACAATCAAGCAACCTTCTGTATCAAGGAAATACATGTTTTAAAACGTTCATAAGGCCTTTAGTGCTAATAGGCCTACAGTTTGGGTAAACACCTTTCTCCATAGCTTAATGGCGTATGCATATACAGTATACAGTTCAGCTAACCCTACTTTTATTTTGATGCTGTTGTGATGGATCATATATTGAACCTTGGTTATCCGCATGACTCAAGAGCAGATTGTCTAGCCTTGAGCTCTAGGGGCTAACTAATTGGTCTTTACTGACTGTCCCCACTACACTGTAGGTATAACTGACCTCAAATCTCACCAAATCACCATAGCTCTTTCTGTGAATCTCCATAGTGATTGCCCTACAACCCCGCGAGCGTATCCCAGGCCCAGTCCGCTTTTCTGGGGTGACTCATCGGATGTGCCCTTTGAGGTCGCTGGATGACCATGGATTTCTGAATGAATCATACTATGCAACGGATGGCAGTTTCTTAGGGCTGCCTGAGACAGGGAGATGCCGAATGTATATAAATGACCCATGCCAGACTTGAATTAGCAAATGGATAGGCCTTCAGGGCCCATGTTCAATCACGACAGCTGAAGTGGCTTTCTGCATGACAGTCACCATGTTTCCCATTTTACATCAACTGTATGTATATATTACCTAACATCAAATTGTCACTAATCTACAGTATGCTGTCCTAATAAGGACACCGTCATAATATTCAGTATAATATTTTTGTTTAATTCTGGCTTAGTTGTGTTTTTCAGAAGACAAAATAGCACTCTAATTGAAGAATACATTCGATGACTAATATAATTAAATCTCCTAAAAATTAAAAAACACTTTTTCGTTTTCTTATTCTCAACACGCCAACATTCAAATTATTTATTTAATAATTCCCAGGTCTATTTTAACCGAAAGGGATCTTTTGAATTGCAAATATGGAGTTAATTATTAATTTTCTGGCATTTAAATAACTGACTGATTCACCTTCAGGACCATGTCTCTCAACAGCGGAAGATAATGGAAATGAATTTGTGACAGACAAACAGACTATGTTACAGTAAGTGCATTTAACACACAGTTTTCATCACTTCTGGCTCTGTGAATCGCTGACATCTCTCCTCGTTTACTCTGGAAAAACATAAATCGTAAAAAGTGCAGGGAGCAACAACTGCCAAGCGATTCTCCAAAATGGCTGATCAATCATAAACAGTCGCAAATAGCAGTAATGGATGGCATCGTGGCTGGCGGGATGGTGGGAGAGGATTGGCACGGTAACACACACCAGCCGTCTACCACCATGACACTGACATATCCGGATGTTAATGCTGGCGGGTGGCCCCCGCCAAATCGAGCTGCGTTATTGGTGGGCCGTATCACATTGAGCCAATGGATCACTTGGTTGAAGGATGACAGCGACCATTCCCCCTGTGTCATCTGCTGAGGGAGAAAGCATATCTCAACGCAGGCCACTAAAAGGACAACATATTGCATTTTTAATTGTACCTGACAGATGTTATGACTCGGCACACTATCTGTAACACTCCGTTTTGAAAAGCGTTATCTTCATTTTTTAACACCTCCTCCTCCATATTGGACACATAAGTCTGCTGCTCCAGGAAGGTGACTGACAGGAAGATATTATGAGATGCCGCTCAGAGTTAATCAGGTGCTGCCGCCTCATCGTGTCACCTCTGAGGAAGATTCACAATGACACACATTGGTATGCCTGTGGTGAAGAAAGACTCCCTCCATTCTTCTTTCCCTCTCCTCTTCTGACAGGGGAAAAAAAGAGAAACATACGAGAGCTGTGAAAAAGAGAAAGAAAAAGAGGAGAAGATGAGAAAAGACAAACTCCAAACTAATTCCTGTCCCTCACTGGATGAATAAAGTAGAATATGTCTCAGTCACCACAAATGATATGTCAGTGGTTAAATTAAATGGAAAGGGCAAGTGTTTGGGATTTATTGCAGCGGGTAGAGGAGGTGTTCAGTCAGTGAAGATGTTTAGACTATTCAGTTGTCTTGCTGCTTCTATTGTAGTGTACTCTCCACTTATGGCCTTGTTCTTAGACACTAGTCTACCTATGTCTTCTACCCTGATGAACACTGTGTATTAGACCATACCAAAGCTCCAGTATACCTCCAAACCTGGTCTCTCATCACATCATCCTGCATTTTCACGGTCCCCTACTCCTTTACTCTTTTAGTAGATGTCCAATAATAATGTACAGTACTGTGAGAGACATTGAAGTCTCTGGCCAAAGGTTCGCAGTTCAAAGTTGAAGGGAGAGAAGAAGGAAGGAGATATCTCACCACTCAAGACTGGAGATAATATGGAGTCAGAGAGAGGGAGAGTGTCTGGGTCCGCCGGGCCTGGCTTGTGCTTTTATCCTTCTTCTTCAGTGTGCAAACCCCCGCCAAGGATTCTCCTGGGCAGCCAGATAGCGTTTGATTCGCTTGACTTTCTCCTTGGGCTAGCGCCAGCCTGAGAGACAGTTGCACCATGGGAAGGGAAAAAGGGCAACTGTAATGTAATGTAAGAGAAGGATACTCTGCAGCTTGTGCCCTCACTGGAAATGTCAAACATATAGTGCAGGTATATGGAGCATTGAGAGAACACTTTTTATGACACTTTAAATTAGAATTAAATTCACTTTTCCAGAGCTCATGTTTGCCAGGGATTAGGGTTGTATTTGTCTGACTCTGATTTTTGGTGCTGTATAGTGAACTCATATGTTTGTTATGTTGTTATACCTGTTGTTAAACCTAGCATTTGATCTATGTCTGTGTCAGATGAGATGATGATTAATGAAGAGCCATATTGGATAGAACATCATTTATGAAAACCTATTATGACAATCCAGCACATTTCATCATGCTTTGGTCCGACATGTCAAACCACCAAATCATAAAAGCATGTCTCCAGTTTGGACGATAGGGTACACACTGGTCATGGTGACTTTAGTTGTGAGCAACAGCAGCTGTGACCCAGTCTCACCAAACGTCATGGTCTGGTAGAGAGTTGTATCTGTCCTAACACTAGCTGTGCATGGTTAAATGTTACTCTTTGGTTTCCAGAAAATATCCATCCAAAATGGCGCCGGGAAGTCCCTTTGAATGTACAGGGACATTGCAGCAACATTTAAGTTGTTATGGTAGCACTCTTCTATCGCTGGACTTTGAAGTTGAAATGGGAAAGTGTTTCTGACAGGTGACTATGAATGTCACGCCTTGGTCTTAGTATTTTGTGTTTTAGTTAATTAATTGGTCAGGCCAGGGTGTGACATGGGTTTATGTTATTGTGTTGTCATATTGGGGTTTTTGTAGGCTTTGGGATTGTGGTTGATTAGGGGTGTGTTTAGTTTAGGTTTGGCTGACTGAGGCGGTTCTCAATCAGAGTCAGGTGATTCTTGTTGTCTCTGATAGGGAACCGTATTTAGGGAGCCTGGGTTTCACTGTGTATTTCGTGGGTGATTGTTCCTGTCTCTGTGTAGTGTTCACCAGATAGGCTGTATAGGTTTCACGTTCCGTTTGTTGTTTTTGTATTTATTAGTTATTTCATGTATCGTTCCGTTTTTTTCTTCATTAAAGACATGAGTAACCACCACGCTGCATTTCGGTCCGACTCTCATTCAACAAACGAAGAACGCCGTTACAATGAAGTGGAATGCCATCACATAAATCATTCAGATAAGATAGAAGAATGCTGTATAAGAATGTGCCACATAATGGGAAGATATGGAAACCAGTGCATTTCTGTTGGTGTGAAAATTAACATCTTCCAAATGTACGAAAAGCAGCCATCTCTTTTTTTAGTTAAATGAAAATGAATATTGACTGTGTTGTGTATGTTTCAGGTGAATTTGTGTAATAGCCTATGACAGTGGTGTGATCAATCGATCACGTTTTAAAAACCAATAGCTATGATAGGTGAGAACTCTCTCACTGCATTTCATGGAAGGTATTTCATTCAAAATCCAAACAGATAAGTACCACCTTTCCGGTTTAACGAGCATTCAGTAAATATACATTGATTTTAATTAGGCCTCCTCCTTGGCAGTGTATAACTAACTCAACTCCCTTCTGCTTTAGGGAGAGAGGATGAGAGAGGAAGTGAGAGAGACAGAGATAGGACACGGAGAGAGAGAGAGAGGAGGGGCAGAGAGAGGGGGAGAGTGGAGAGGTGGACCGAAGAGGGAGTGAGGGCTGTGGAGTGATAGACACAGGCGTCCTTCCTAACTCAGTTGCCAGAGAGGAAGGAAACCACTCGGGGATTTCACCATGATGTTAATGGTGACTTTAAAACAGTTACAGGGTTTAATGGCTGTGATAGGAGAAAACTGAGGATGGATCAGCAATATTGTAATTACTTCACATTACTAACATAATTCACAAAGTGAAAAGAAACAAACCTGTACTTAACCTGTCCAAAACATGCATCCTGTTTACAACAAGGTAATAAAGTAATACTGCCAAAAATGTGGCAAAGCAATTAATATTTTTTAATATTAATATTTTTTCCTGAATACAAAGTATTATGTTTGCATCATGTTATGGGTATGCTTGTAATCGCTAAGGCCTGGGGAGCCTTTCAGGCTAAATAAGTACCTGAATAGATCTTGTGGTGGAATATTATATTCAAGTGAGAGAGACTTTTTCAATATCGATTATTACAGTAATGAAACCGTTGAGTTGGGCTGTGAGCCTACCCTTTACAAGGGTGCCAGCGAAGCCCAGTGGTTAGAGCATTGGACTAGTAACCGGAAGGTTGCAAGTTCAAACCCCTGAGCTGACAAGGTACAATATCTGTCGTTCTGCCCCTGAACAGGCAGTTAACCCACAGTTCCTAGGACGTCATTGAAAATAAGAATTTGTTCTTAACTGACTTGCCTAGTAAAATAAAGTTACATTTGTTTTATTATTTTTTTTAAATAAAAGTGTTCCTTATATAGAGTTGAAGTCAGGAAGTTTACATACACCATAGCCAAATACATTTAAACTCAGTTTTTAACATTTCCTGACATGTAATCCTAGTAAAAATGCCCTGTCTTAGGTCAGTTAGGATCACCACTTTATTTTAAGAATGCGAAATGTCAGAATAATGGTAGAGCGAATTATTTATTTGAGCTTTTATTTCTTTCATCAGATACCCAGTGGTTCAGAAGTTTACACACACTCAATTAGTATTTGGTAGCATGTCTTTAAATTGATTAACTTGGGTCAAACGTTTCAGTAGCCTTCCACAAGCTTCCCACAATAAGTTGAGTGAATTTTGGCCCATTCCTCCTGACAGAGCTGGTGTAATTGAGTCAGGTTTGTAGGCCTCCTTGCTCGCACACATTTTTTCATTTCTGCCCACACATTTTCTATAAGATTGAGGTCAGGGCTTTGTGATAGCCACTCCAATACCTTGACTTTGTTGTCCTTATGGCTGTATCCCTTTGTTCTCAATTTCCCGCCTGAAGACATACCCTAATCTAACTGCCTGTAACAGCCCCAGAGGCAAGGATATGCATATTCTTGGTATCATTAATATATATAAAAAATATATATCTGACATTTCCGCCTGAAGACATATGGAAATGGAGAGGAGTAGCATGCGCAGTGGCCATGTGTGTGTTTGCTCTTCTACTCCATTCCATTTGAATAACAAAATGGAAAATATTATCTGACATGGAAAATATATATATCTGACATGGAATATATATATATATATATATATATATATATATATATATATATATATATATATATATATACACACACCACACATTTCATTGCAAATTGCAGTTCAGTGCATCTCTGATTCAGGAAAACCAGACAAGCATTCACTATATGACAAATTATTACTTCGGACCAATATTCTTATTACAAAGTCATAGGGTCAGGAAATTATCCTGATCATCCAGCAGATCCAATCTGGTGAGATTTATCGAAAGAAAACAGAACAAACAATGCAACAATACACTCCTTCATATACCACTCAATACATCCCTACATATAGCTCAAAGTGTGTAAACTTCAATCCAAAAAACCTCCAGACTGGTAATTCCCCATTTTAACATGACTCACCATTGTGACTAATGTGTAAAAAACAACAATAATAGTGTTTAAGAAAAAAAAAAAAAAATCTAAAATAACAAAATCGAATTAGAATTACTACCCATAACTGCATAAAGATTTTTTTTTTTACCCATAACTTGATTCAAGGATTAGAAAAATAGACTAGAGGCAGGACTATCCATCTTGTGGTCTGAATTACACATATAACTATTAATTATAACCTTCTCCATAATTATCATCATTACAAATGACCTTAAATTCATCATCCGATGTCTCTCGGCTTTCCAGTGAGGTAGTTCAAACCACACTAAAAAGTCAGGACTTCTCCTTGTTCCCCTCCGGCTTTCTAGTCAGTACCGATCCATTTTTCCCTATTTAACCATCTGACACACATTTCTGTTCTGTCCGTGATTGTTTATGTCGTGAGTGGTTATGTTTATGTTAGAGTTGTGTTGTATGTTTCCACTTGGAATTTTGCTTTGTTCTTTGAGTAAAACTCAGTTGGATTACTCTATACCTGTGTCCTGCGCCTGACTCCACTTTCACTCTGCACCCAATCGCTGACAGGCAGAGGTCACTCAAACCCTTCAAATAAGTGTTACTTTCTATACTAGATGCATTATGTAAAAATAGTCCATTTTCAGGTTCACAGTAAGTTTCTTCAGTACATGTTTTATCAATAGAATTCATGTGTTCAATTAAAACTCAAAAACAAAAAACATCTGAAAATTCCATGTGTGTGTGTGTGCCCCTTTAAAATACCTCGGCACTAACCCATATTCATAACCAGTACGCTGTGTGTGCATGCTGGTGTGTGTGAGTGTGCTAAATCATATTGCAAAAACAAGCAAAAATGGCCAGGCCTTATTTAATTTGGTCGTTTACGGCCTAATCCGGATACCTTTATACTAACTACACTGCAGAATTTCACTCACTGCTCTCCCAAGACTGTAGCGTCAGGAAACATTTCAAAGAGAGAGAAAATGACAACCCCCATTCTCCTGGAAGAGAATGTGTACATTTACTTTAGCATAAGGAATCAGTGATATTTGATCCCAGGCATCTATTAAAAAGTTGTTTTAGACATGGTCTCCTACGTCTCCCTTAACATACAATACATACTATAGTGGACTTCCGTCAGTTCTGAAAGAAGGAATTTTAACTAGGTAAGTCAGTTAAAACCTCTCTGGGATATGTGGGATGGTAGTGTCATACCTCGCCAACAGCCAGTGACAGTGCAGGGCGCCAAATTCAAAACAACAAAAATCTCATAATTAAAATTCCTCAAGCATACAATTATTTTACACCATTTTGAGGATACAATTCTCATTAATCCAGCCACAGTGTCTGATTTCAAAAAGGCTTAACAGTGAAAGCACCACAAATGATTATGTTGGGTCACCACCAAGTCACAGAAAAACACAGCCAGGCGCTACCAGGAGACAGGCCAGTACATCAGGAGATGTGGAGGAGGCCGTAGGAGGGCAACAATCCAGCAGCAGGACCGCTACCTCCGCCTTTGTGCAAGGAGGAGCAGGAGGAGCACTGACAGAGCCCTGCAAAATGACCTCCAGCAGGCCACAAATGTGCATGCGTCTGCTCAAACGGTCAGAAACAGACTCCATGAGGGTGGTATGAGGGCCCGACGTCCACAGATGGGGGTTGTGCTTACAGCCCAACACCGTGCAGGCCGTTTGGCATTTGCTAGAGAACACCAAGATTGGCAAATTCGCCACTGGCGCCCCGTGCTCTTCACAGATGAAAGCAGGTTCACACGTGACAGTCTGGAGACGCCATGGAGAACGTTCTGCTGCCTGCAACATCCTCCAGCATGACCGGTTTGGCGGTGGGTCAGTCATGGTGTGGGGTGGCATTTCTTTGGGTGGCCGCACAGCCCTCCATGTGCTTGCCAGAGGTAGCCTGACTGCCATTAGGTACCGAGATGAGATCCTCAAACCCCTTGTGAGACCATATGCTGGTGCGGTTGTCCCTGGGTTCCTCCTAATGCAAGACAATGCTAGACCTCATATGGCTGGAGTGTGTCAGCAGTTCCTGCAAGAGGAAGGCATTGATGCTATGGACTGGCCCGGCCGTTCCCCAGACCTGAATCCAATTGAGCACATCTGGGACATCATGTCTCGCTCCATCCACCAACACCACATTGCACCACAAACTGTCCAGGAGTTGGCGGATGCTTTAGTCCAGGTCTGGGAGGAGATCCCTCAGGAGACCATCCGTCACCTCATCAGGAGCATGCCTAGGCGTTGTAGGGAGGTCATACAGGCACGTGGAGGGCACACACACTACTGAGCCTCATTTTGACTTGTTTTAAGGACATTACATCAAAGTTGGATCAGCCTGTAGTGTTGTTTTCCACTTTAATTTTGAGTGTGACTCCAAATCCAGACCTCCATGGGTTGATACATTTGATTTCCATTGATAATTTTTGTGTAATTTTGTTGTCAGCACATTCAACTATGTAAAGAAATAAGTATTTAATAAGAATATTTCATTCATTCAGATCTATGATGTGTTATTTTAGTGTTCCCTTTATTTTTTTGAGCAGTGTATATCATTTTACATTGGCGCGTTACGTTCAGTAGTTCTAAAACATGCAGTGAACACATCAATTTACAGAAATACTACTAATACTAATATGTTGATGAAAATACAAGTGTTTTACATGGAATTAGAGATATACTTCTCCTTAACTCTTGGAACTACCCATCCCGGATCTGGGAGAATTATCATCAACAGACACTAATTAGCATAACGCAAGGGACAAAAAATATGACTAGAAAATATTAATATTCATGAAATCACAAGAGAAATATATTGAAACACAGCTTAGCCTTTTGTTAATCGCCCTGTCATCTCAAATTTTGAAATTATGCTTTACAGCCAAAGCAAGACAAGCATTTGTGTAAGTTTATCGATAGCCTAGCATAGCATTATGCCTAGCTAGCAGCTGGCAACTTGGTCACGAAAATCAGAAAAGCAATCAAATTAAATAGTTTACCTTTGATGAGCTTCGGATGTTTTCACTCACGAGACTCCCAGTTAGATAGCAAATGTTCCTTTTTTCCATAAAGATTATTTTTGTAGCCGAAATAGCCCCGTTTGTTCTTCACGTTTGGCTGAGAAATCGACCGGAAATTGCGGTCATGACAAATTAGATCCATAATATTTACAGAAACATGGCAAACGTTTTTTATAATCAATCCTCAAGTTGTTTTTCAAATATACATTCAATAATGTATCAACCGGGTCAGTTGGCTTCTTAGTAGGAGCGAGAGAAACAATGGCCGCATTTGTCTATTATGCACATATCACTCTGAGAGCCACTAGCTGACCACTGACGCAATTTTTCAAAAATAAAAGCCTGAAACTATGTCTTGTGACACTAGACACATTAGGGAAGCCATAGAAAAAGGAATCTGGTTGATATCCCTTTCACTGCTCAATAGGGACGCATAGGAACGAAGAGGTTTCTAAATAAGAGTCACTTCCTGATTGGATTTTTCTCAGGCTTTCGCCTGCAATATCAGTTCTGTTATACCCACAGACAATATGTTTACCGTTTTGGAAACTTTAGAGTGTTTCCTATCCTAAGCTGTCAATTATATGCATATTCTATTATCTGGTCCTGAAAAATAGCCTGTTTACTTTGGGAACGTTATTTTTCCAAAAATGAAAATAGTGCCCCCTAGTTTCAAGATATTTAACTAATTCAGAGGACGCCGCCTGAGCACAGACAGGAACCGGCGTCATGGGACAGACCTTTTCTATGTTCCGAATAAAAACCCCACCTGGGTTTTCCCACTTCAGACCAGCTTACTTCTATAACGAGAGGGCTAAGGTTTAAGACCAGACCAGTACCTCTATCAGAGGGAAATATGGTTTGAGTAGATTGCTGAATCTTTTAACCATCCCACATGGTTAAACTCTTAGACTATCGATACCGACAGAATAAGAACAATACTTTGATATTAATTACTAGTCTGCAGCTAGGAATTCTGTATCATTGAAAGCGAAGACCGACAACCGCCGAAACAACTATTCTATAATGACATTAGCGAATGTTACTCTGAACTGTCCATTCTAACCACGGCTGAGAGAGAGAGTGGGCGGACAAACTCTCCAACAGAAACAAACTTTTCAACAGAGATCCCTACGACACACTGAGCGTAAATATATATATGATTGCAATTATTCCCAAATGAGTGAGCGTTCATGTGCCGCCATGCCGGTTTAACATCCCAGTCTCAATACCACCCCGTGATATTCTATGATTGGCAGTGATGGAAGGCACCCCAAGATACCACTACATATCGAAACGTATTATTCAAATTGAAATCTTCTTATTATACACATTTCTTTATCTTATTATCCAAACTCCAGATTAACCCTTTTTCCACACTCACACAACTCTCATTCACATTTATACAGTACTGTTCCCTAAACATACTTAACTAATTAGTTGTTTTCCACAATATTTTTTTATAACGTGCAGAAATATTTTCAAATTTCTAAGTCCTGAGAAAACACATTTACATCTTACAATACTAACCCATGGTACAGGATCTCATAACCTTAAAATATCAGTAACTTCACAGGGGCGCCTTACTATCTTATACTATTCATTATAATGCATTCTCTAATGCATTCTCAAATATTTGTATAGCGCTTTTGAGTCCACACAGGGTCTCTCACCCACACGGGGTTTTTAACCCACACAGGGTTGTTGCTTTAGAGTCTAGTTTCCATCTAGCCCACATAGGTTTGGATGTTAATGTCAGCTGGCAGTCCCCTAAAAAATAACAAAAAATAGTTTCCAGAAATGTCAGACCCTATTTATCTGACTCTGTTCGGTCACCATAACCACCTGCCTGACACCCTGCACCAAGGTGGGCCACCAGTATTTTTCAGAGATAGATTGGGTAGTGTAATAAATACCTAGATGTCCAACGACGACAGCTGTGTGTGCCCAAACCAGCAGCCAATCCCTTATCCCTGTGGGAATATAGATGCACTCAGGAGGAAAGTTATTGATTGTAGGCTCCCTCTCCAGAGCCTGGCGGATGTCTACATCTATGACCCAGACCACAGGGGCTTTGACTCATGAGGATGGGATTATAGGTACATTCTGGACACTCTCGCGAATCGTAGAGACTGGACAGCACATCGACCTTGGTGTTCTTTGAACCTTGGCGATAGGTCAGCGTGAAGTCAAATCTTGTGAAGAAAAGGGCCCACTTTGCTTGGCGCAGCTTCAGCCTCCTTGCTGTCCGTAGGTAATCCAGGTTCCGATGGTCATTGAGGATGACAAATGAGTCCTTGTCGCCCTCCAGCCAGTGTCTCCACTCCTCTAATACCAACTTCGCCGTCAGGAGCTCTCGGTCACCGATGTCGTATTTCTCTCTGCAGGGGACAATTTATTCTAGTAATATGTACATGGATACAATTTCTGTGGACTACCCTATTGTTGAGACAGAACTGCCACCACGCCCACCTCTGAAGTGTCCACATTCACTCCAAAGGATATAGTGAGATCTGGAGGTGAAACGTCCCTTGAGTAGGCGGAAGGCCTTGTCGGCTGCTGGACTCCACACCAACCTACAGGGACCACCCTTGAGGAGAGAGGTGAGAGGAGCTGCGATGGAGCTGAAGTTCCTGATGAAACGTTGGTAAAAGTTGGCAAACACCAAAAACTGTTGTAACCCCCTTATGGTGGTTAGGAATGGCCATGACCTGACCGCATCTACCTTCTTGACATCCATTCTCACTCCCTTTGGGCTAAATTGGTAGCTTAGGATGGAGACAGCCTTCTGATGAAACTGGCAGCCTTGACGAACATGTGGTTAGCCAGGAGGCATTCCAGGACTGCTTGAACGTTAGCGATGTGATCCTCCAGGGTAGCCGAGTAGACCAGCATGTCATCGATATACACGACCACCTAGCATCCAACCATTTCACTGAACATCTCCATAATGAAAGCTTGGAACACTGACTAAGCATTGGCTAAGCCAAATGGCATCACCAAGTAATCGTAGTGACCAGACATCATGCTAAAAGCCATCTTCCATTCATCCCTCTCCCGGATATGGATCAGATTGTATGCACTCTGTAGGTCCAGTTTGGTAAATAACTGTGCCCTGCAGAGCTGTTCGATGGCTGCCGGCACCAACGTGAGAGGTTAATGGTACTTAGTGGTGATTTCAGTGAGTCCTCTGTAATCAATACATGGACGCAACCTCCATCCTTCTTGGTCACTAAGAAGAAACCACGAACGTGCGGATAAAACCTTGTTTGCGTGCCTCTTGGCTGTACTCCTCCATGGCCTGGGTCTCAGCCACCGACAGAGGGTAGATGCGTCTGCGCGGGGGTGCAGAACCTGCAAACAGGTTGATGGCACAGTCCTAGGGGCGATGAGGCGGAAGACAGGTGGCGCGGGTCTTGGAAAATACCTCCTGCAAGTCCTGATATACCTCCAGGATGTTGGGCTGAAGAGCAACCACAGGACTCTCAACAGATGTGGAACCACAGGGAATGGGGAAGCAGGTCCTCCGGCATTCGGGTGACCAGTCTGTGATTCTCATCCTCGACCATGAGATGGTGGGGTTATGGCATTGAATCCAAGGGATCCTGAGGATGATCTTGTGCACTGGTGATGAAGAAGGGGATGTTCTCCTGATGAATCTACTCCACAGTGAGGGTGAGTGGCTGGGTGAGGTGTGTGATGGTTCCGGATCCTAGTGGCCGATTATCAAGGGCTTGAATCGGGAAAGGAGAGGAGAGTGGTATGAGATGATGTTAAGAGAGAAGGCAAGGGTCTGGTCAATAAAGTTCCCCTTGGCACCGGAATCCACTAACACTGTGGACACAGTACATGAGGGACAGTCAACTAGTGTGATGGACACCAAAAAGAGTTTAGCAGAAAGTGATGAAGACGGAATTCTCCCTCCTGCCCCAGCAGGTGGAAGATCATGCGACCGTCCCTTTACTCTCATGGATCCCAGATTGGAAGGTAATGGACACCACTGGAGCTGGTGCCCTGTTTGACCACAATTTCCCCATCTGTCTCCGTCTGCATCGCTCCGCCACGGATATGTGTGTGACCCCTACCTCCATGGGTTCAGGCTCTGATCCAGTGTTCACAGAGGGAAGGAGAGAAGCGATGAGAGTACTGTCGTGTCTTTACTTTATTTATCATTAAATTGAAGACTTATAAAAGATCTGGAATTAGTATTATGCGATCAAACTGATTAATCATATAACTGTAATTAACTAGGATGTCGGGGCACCAAGGAAATATTCAGGTTACAAGGTTATAATTTCCTAACATAACCTTTCCGATATTTTCATATCTGATCCACAGTCTTCTGATGAATGAATTATTTACTTTACCTCATGTTAGTGTCACGCCCTGGTCTTAGTATTTTGTGTTTTTTTTATTTATTTTTCAGGCCAGGGTGTGACATGGGTTTTGGTATGTGGTGTGTTTTGTCTTGGGGTTTTTTCATAGGTATTGGGATTGTGGCTTAGTGGGGTTTGCTAGCAAAGTCTATGGCTGTCTGAAGTGGTTCTCAATCAGAGGCAGGTGTTTATCGTTGTCTCTGATTGGGAACCATATTTAGGCAGCCATATTCTTTGAGTGTGTCGTGGGTGATTGTCCTTGTTTCTGTCTCTGTGTTACTTTGCACCAGTTTAGGCTGTTTCGGTTTTCGTGTTACGTTTCTTGTTTTGTAGTGTTTGTGTTTAGTTGTTTTTATTAAACATGATTCTATATAGCCACGCCGCATTTTGGTCCGACTCTCCTTCAACCAAAGAAAGCCGTTACAGTTAGTCTCATTCCAAATGTCGTAAATTGTTGGTTATCTGCACGAACCCAGTCTTCACTATGAGTCATCCATACATCAATTGTCTTAAATCTATTTATTAACTAACTAAGTAATTCACAGAAATGCATAAACAAACAAACAAAGTCAATATAGTTACAAGATATGATAAGGGAATATGCCCTAGTGGGCTAAGCTGGCATCGCGGCTTGGTGGACAAAATGGGGAGTGGGGGTCAGCTGAGAAGTCACTACAGTTGATAATTATAACAATTGAAATGCTAATTCTTTGCACACGAACGCTCACTCATTCGGGAAGAATTGCAATCAATATATATATATATATATTTACGCTCAGTGTGTCGTCTTGATCGCTGGTGAAAAGTTGTTTCTTTGGTAGAACTGTCCGTCTCTCTTTGTTGTGGATTGTTCAGAGTGACATTGATTCATTCGTTATAGAATGGATGTTTTGGCGTTTGTCGTTCTTCACGTTCAATGATACCAAATTCCTAGAAGCAGACTTGTAATTAATATCAAAGACTTGTTCTTATTCTGTCGGTATCGATGGTCTAAGAGTTTAACCACGTGGTATGGTTAAAGGTTTCAGCAATGGTCTACCTTTGTACTCCCGTGATTGAGAGAAACATGGTCTGATGATAATTTCTCAAAGTTGGGTTTTATTTGGAAAACCTCAGAAAAGGGGCTGTTCCAGGATGCCTGACCCTAACTGGGCGGTCCTCTGTTTCAGTTAAACACAAAAAGGGAATTGGTGTTTCATTCATTAATTAACAGTCCAAAATCACATTGTAAAATTGTGTAAACAGTATCATACTCACTCATTCATCTTATACAACAATTAGATGTAAACTTCATATCTGAGGCTATTATATAAACAGCGTTACGGTAATATGGCCACACCGTCTCTCATGAGCTTCCCCAAGTTGTAACAAACGGACCAGTTCGTAGCTGTATTCACCGATCTTTTATACTTTCTCCGGAACATGAAATTTGTTCGGACCTCAAGTTCTGTGAGGTGGAAGAAATTCCTTTGTTCTCTATGAAAATTCACTCTCTCTTATACTGTGTGGCCATGTGGCAGGGTCTTCTCCTCAGGAATTTACGACCTCTCTCTGACCACAGCAGCCTAATTGAAGGAGGAAAGGGGGAGGCAGGGAGAGGGGGATAGGCTTGCTTTACCCAAAGAGGGCAACGTCATGACAGTACCGACTCTCCCAAAGTAGGTTATCCAGATGGATGGCCACCGAGAGGTCCAAGGAGAGGTGTGTCCAAGCAGAGGTTGTCATCTTGACAGGCCAGTTCCGTCTGGACCTCCCCGCACAGACCTCTTCTGAATAGATTACGAAGCGCCGGCTCATTCCATCTGCTGGCTGCTTTTACTGTCCGGAAGGTGAGCGCGTACTCGTTAGCCGCCGGGTACCCCTGCCGTAATTGGAGTAGACGCTCACCTCCGTCTCTGCCCTCCTTTGGATGATTGAAGATACATTTGAACAAAGCCATGAACCCCTCATATGAATCCAGCTCCTCCTTTCCTCTCTCCCAGATGGCCGTGGCCCAATCCAACGCCCTTCCAGTGAGCAGAGAAATAAAAGTGGCAACCTTGTACATCTCGGTTGTGGGGGTTCCCATCTGGTGTGCAAAGTAGAGGGAGCACTGAAGTAGGAAGCCATGGCCAGGCCTCGCAGCTGACTGGTTGTAGATTATCATTCGCTAGTTGACGGCAATGCCTCCTTGGTATGTTTGACATGTTGCACACTGCAAATAACCTCTTCCATAGCCATTCCCACTTGTGCCAGCTGGTCGTGGTGTTGAGGTAGAAGGTATCCCTGCTCGTCAACTGATACTGTTTTCCTGCTGCTTCTATCGTTTGAGTCAGTATTCTGTAACAAAGACGCTGAGAGTCTAGAAGCAGGTGCAAACATGGAACTAGACAATACAGCAGTAGCGTCTACACATAAACAATACTGACTGGGGTCATAACCTAAGGTAGTGAGGTAAGGGAGTCCAAGTGTGATGGAGTATAGGTGTGCGTAATGATAGATGCCAGTGGTTATTATCGCGGTGATGTCGAACGCCGGAGTGTTGGAGCGGGAGTAGACGTGACATCACTTTGTCATTATGGGGTATTGTGTGTAGATGGCTAAGAAAACATATATTCAATGCATGTTGAATTCAGGCTGTAACAAAACAAAAATGTGGAATTAGTCAAAGGCTTTCTGAAGGCACTGTAGCTAAATTCTAAGTGTGCAATCAAGTAGAATAGATACAGACGTCTTTGAATGAGAAGAATCGTTGTGTAAACAGGCAAAGGTCCCATAAAACCTCTCTAGGATAGGGGACGCTTGCGTCCCACTTGGCCAAAAGCCAGGGAAAATGCAGCACGGCAAATTCAAATAAAATGATATAAAAATCAAACTTTCATTAAATCACACATGTAATATACTAAATTAAAGCTATACTCGTTGTGAATCCAGCCAACATGTCAGATTTTAAAAAGGCTTTTCGGCGAAAGCATAAGAAGCTATGATCTGATGATAGCACAACAGTCAACAAAGAGGGTAGCATATTTCAACCCTGCAGGCGCTACACAAAACGCAGAAATAAAATATAAAACATGCCTTACCTTTGACAAGCTTTTTTTGTTGGCACTCCAATATGTCCCATAAACATCACAATTTGTCCTTTTGTTCGATTAATTCCGTCCATATATATCCAAAATGTCAATTTATTTGGCGCACTTGATCCAGGAAAAAACAGCTTCAAAAATGCTCAACGTCACGACAAAATATCTCAAAAGTTGCCTGTAAACTTTGCCAAAACATTTCAAACTACTTTTGTAATACAACTTCAGGTAATTTTAAACGTTAATAATCAATCAAATTGAAGACGGGGTCTATCTGTGTTCAATACAGGAAGACAACAAACCAACGCTACTTTTCAAGTCTTAATCAGCAAATGGTCAAATACTGTAGGTTCCCCACAGTACATTTATGTTTTATTGCTTATTCTTTGACATGTGCCATAACGCCGCTACTGTATGGTTATTGCAACCATGATGCAACACTGTGGTCGCAATGCTGCGCCAGTTATCCACAATGACACAGACATTCTGAAGTGTTCTTTTTCTTAGCCAGGCGTTTCCGGCACGCCACACTGATTCAACACTCCTGAGGGACTAGATATTCATTCAGTATTCACTACTGAAAAGCATGTTTAATTTAGTGTCCTTGTTACCGGCCACATAGCATTGACCCCGGCAATAGATACCAGCAATTTGCGAGGCTAATACAATTAAACTACTGACTGGCTTGGAGGAGAGATTAACTGTTTTCTCAAAGTCATTAGTGACCTATCATTAGCGTGCCACAGAGCAAAATCAGCATTCAAAATTACGTTTGCCACTTTAAATTGGGATTTTTTGTGGACATGGGACATTTAGTTACGCTAATAATATGTTTTCGCCACAGTTGGTTAATTGCGAGGCAACAAGCTGACATATTCTTCCATGCATTGCAGGTCAATTGGGGTTTTCGAAGAGGGGAGAATGTTCTTGAAAAATGGCCACCTAGTGAAACTTAGTTGTTTACAGTTTGTGTCATCCGTATTGCATTGAATCCAATGTCAGTCGACTTAACAGGACCAACAAAGATCAGCATTATATAAACAAATTTGACAATATGTTACAAGGACTTGCTGAAAGTTCAGTGTTCTTTGCAACCTCCCCTCATTTAATGCTTTCACCGTTTGTATTTCTTTTGTTTTTGGGCGACCAAGGCATTTTCAGAGACATGATTAAGGTTTTCATGGCGATGATACAAGCTGACAGGACAAAAGTATTCTCTGGGATTTCAGGTGGTGCCCCAGTTATTCGATGTGAATTTTCAATTCATTCTGCCATGGAGGGGGACTGCTCCCTGTCTGTGTGGTGCCACCCCCTGGACAAGGAGAGCGAGCTTGTCTGACAACATCAGACCCCTGCAGGAACCTCCACACACACACACTCTTAAACAAGAGCGTGTAAGTGCACACACACACAAACTACCAACACTCCAAGAAAAACTCAGTTTTGCTTTGCATTTTACAAACTTGGCATGATTCCAATTTTCTTCTTCTATGTTCTTCTTCTTCTCTCTCTACATTGCCCTCTCTGGCAGTGCAATCTTGTCTGGCCCAAACCATCTGCTCACATTGTAAGGAGGAGGAGTGGGGCCCCGGGGTGGTGGCACCATCCCTCAGAGAGAGCCCTCAGTGGCTCCCCAGGGAGGTCCAGGCCAGTCCTTGGGACTCTTAAGGGTCATCCAGGCTAGTGAGGCCAATCCTGGAGCCTGTACACATGAACAACGGAGGTCAAGTCTAACAACTGGTGTTGGCTTTATTAATTTCTCCCTCCTGAGTTCCATATTCCTGATGCATATCTCTAAATGTAGTCAGGCAAGACAAAGAGAGAGAGCTAGCAAATCACCTTACAGCGAAGTGACTCAAGTCAGGCTTGTCTATTCACTTTAAGGTAACATACGCTTGGCACAAAGAGGGGGACACTAAGAAGTGACAAGTATTCAAATAAATAAAAAGCCAGATTCTATTTAGTTTGTAGCGTAATATAACAAAGTGACTGCTGTGAAAATAGCATTTATTATGTAAAAACCCTTCCCTGTGTGCACTTTCAAGTCATCTGTGTCATGACAAAGGGTAAATATTTAAGGTTTGATTCATTCCGTTCCATGTTCTTGTATTTAACAAATTCCAGCGTCAACCTCGGAATTAACGACGCAACCTGGAGGTGGTCATGTAAATCGTTAATAACGCTGTGAAAATCTGGCTGTTGTGGCATTTATATAAAGACAGTGTTGTCTTCCCAGTAAAACTCTTTGTTTGTCTCCTCCACAGACGCCATGTGTGCCCAGGCCGCATCAGTAGCCTACCACTCAGAGGAGCATACGCTGAATTCCAAATCAATCCCTTGGCCCTTTCTACCCACTAGAATCTCCTGTAGATCTAAGATAACTGGATAGGTATAAGCAGAATGGTAAAAACCTTTTAACAATTTGCCTTCTAATAGGCTGGGGGCAATTTAAATTTGACATTTCAAAGTGGGAATTGCAAACTTTTTGAACATGAAATACACTACAAGTTGAACATTTCCTACAGGACAGCCTAGGGAGGAGTTGGGGATTTTGGATTCAGTGATAGATGTCACTTCAGGCTTCACCGAGTCAAAAAAGACACTGAGTTCTCTGGTCCTCTGTTTTGCTATCAAATCTGACAACTGGGTCTCTAGAATATGGGTGGCCATCTTGGTCTGTGATTCACCCATCACCTTTTTCAGTGTGTTATCAAAGACCCCCTTCCCTCCTCTCTCTCTCTTTCCCGCTCCTCACACCGCTCAGACCAAAGCTATGGAAACAAAGGGACTGACTGCAGGATCATGCTTGTAACGGGCCAAGCATGGCAGCACCGAGGGAACAAGAGAGAGAGGGTTCAAAATGGACATACAGGCTGGCATAGTGCCCCTTGACAAGTGTTGTATTGGGGATGGAGCCAAAGGGACATTCATAACATGCAAATGTATCGACAAACACCTTTTGTTGTTGTTAATGCTGGTTTTGATAGTTTTTTAATGAATACGTAGGTTGGTGTTCTTCTAAGAGAATATAGATTAGTTTGCCAGTCTGTCTTGTCTTCTGAGAGAATAACTTGTGGTATTAAACATTTCTGTTTATTATCTAATAGGTTTGAGTCATTTCATGGCTTATTACATACTTATAACACATGTTATGTCTGTTTTGTTTCCAGGTGATCCTGATTCTGACAAAACTGTATGACTTCCACCTGGGGAGTGTTACAGAGAGCACCTTGTGGAGGTAAGACAGTAGCCTTTCTTCAGCTCTCCCTCTCTGTCGCTCCCTCCCCTGACACATATTCAGATTCATCATAGGAACAATAGTGCAGTCTCTCTCCATTTTCTTTCTCTTTTCTACTCTCTCCCCCCTTCATCTTTCTCTCTCCATACCCCTTTTCTCTTTCCCTCTTCCTCACTGCTTTGTACAAGACTGATGCATGCAAAGCAGCATTGCACTACTGAGCATTGGGGCATGGTGCCCCAGGTGAACCATGACTGGTCTCTACTCTTGTGTAAACTGACTCCATGTTTAACGTGATGTACCTTGGATGTACCTCTGTCCCCCTTACACCTTCCCAGGGAGACTAGCATCAAACAACACAGAGTAACAACACAAAGTGCATTAAAAATACACTTTGAGTCAATGGGAAGCTATTAACATAACCACCATCAAGATATTTTAGTACCGGACAGGTTTTCTTCGTTCATTACTTTAACTAGCATTTTTTCTTGTTGTTTTGCTTGTGGTAGATTGTAATAGTGACACAGTAAGAGCATGTGGTCCTTTCAGGCAATTTGGTGTGTCAATACAATGAAAGTGAAATGATTATTGTGAGATTATCGTGATGCGGCTCCTGCATGTGTTTGTGGGGCCCAGAGAGTTAGACTGCTGTGACGTGTGTAGATCACTCTCCTGTTGAGTGAGTCAGGCTGACGACAAGGGAGAGAGAGGGAAGGAGAGAGGAACTCAGTCATTTTGTTTAGGATGTGGTGGTGGTGGTGGTGGTGAGAGAGAGAGAGAGAGAGAGAGAGAGAGAGAGAGAGAGAGAGAGAGAGAGAGAGAGAAACACTCAGTAATTTTGTTTAGGATGTGGTGGTGGAGAAAGAGAGAAAGACAGAATAAACGATGAACATGCGTTTCCTAAATTACACATACTACTGCACCATGTTTGACTCCAGTACAGACTCCAGTAATTGGGCTTGTATAGATTTCCAGCAACAAAACACACTATCCAGGGTTCGGTAGGTTACTTTCTAAATGTAATCTGTTACAGTTACTAGTTACCTGTCCAAAGGTCGAATCAGTAATGTAACTTTACCCAAAGTCAGTAATGTCATGACTCTCCTGTGAAGATCTGAAGAATCAGATTACACTGGGTTCGCTCTAAATCACATCAAATTTATTTATATAGCCCTTCGTACATCAGCTGATATCTCAAAGTGCTGTACAGAAACCCAGCCTAAAACCCCAAACAGCAAGCAATGCAGGTGTAGAAGCACGGTGGCTAGTAAAAACTCCCTAGAAAGGCCAAACCCTAGGAAGAAACCTAGAGAGGAACCAGACTATGTGGGGTGGCCAGTCCTCTTCTGGCTGTGCCGGGTGGAGATTATAACAGAACATGGCCAAGATGTTCAAATGTTCATAAATGACCAGCATGGTCCAATAATAATAAGTCAGAACAGTTGAAACTGGAGCAGCAGCACGGCCAGGTGGACTGGGGACAGCAAGGAGTCATCATGTCAGGTGGTCCTGAGGCATGGTCCTAGGGCTCAGGTCCTCCGAGAGAGAGAAAGAAAAAGAGAAAGAGAGAATTAGAGAGGGCACACTTAAATTCACACAGGACACCGAATAGGACAGGAGAAGTACTCCAGATATAACAAACTGACCCTAGCCCCCCGACACATAAACTACTGCAGCATAAATACTGGAGGCTGAGACAGGAGGGGTCAAGAGACACTGTGGCCCCTTCCGAGGACACTCCCGGACAGGGCCAAACAGGAAGGATATAACCCCACCCACTTTGCCAAAGCACAGCCCCCACACCACTAGAGGGATATCTTCAACCACCAACTTACCATCCTGAGACAAGGCCGAGTATAGCGCACAAAGATCTCCGCCACGGTACAACCCAAGGGGGGCGCCAACCCAGACAGGATGATCACATCAGTGACTCAACCCACTCAGGTGACGCACCCCTCCCAGGGACGGTATGAAAGAGCCCCAGAGAGCCTTTCCGTTCACCTTCCCACTCCTCGACAACACCCTTTCTCTCCCGCAGAGGAGGAGAGGGGTGAAGTTGGCTGTTTTATAACGATCGCAAATACCTTGTAGAAACTCTCCCTTTGGGCTTTGCAGGAGGAGGGAAAAGAAACCTACTTTTACAATGAGATTCCTCCCGCCAAAAAGCTAACATCAAAAGGTTGAATAATGAAGCAATACTTCTGTAATGCAAACAGTTGGAATAGTCTGTTGGTACTGAAAGAACAATTATGTCAGATAAGTTGTTGTTTGGGATCTCATTAAGGACGGTATAACAACAACAACTATCTTTGAATGTGTATATTTCCCAGTCATCAGATTTACAACTGAATGTTGTGGAAATTATATGATTAAGTGTGTGTAAATTTCCGACTTCAACTGTATTTTGGGTTCTCAGGGATTGTGACAGTTGAACTAAGCTCATGAGGCATTTAAGTTATATTGTTCAATAATCAATGGATAACTGTCACACAATCTGTAGTTGCTACATCGATTTTAGAAGTCCAAAAATAGATGTAGCATCTACAGATTGCCCCTTTAATTCTACCAAAAGTGTGCAATTTTGAGCATGTGTCCATTAGTCCTATGGATTTTTTTATCATCGTGAATTCGATTGAGCAATAAAAGCCCCACTTTTATTCCATAGTGTCACACCCTGACCTTAGTATTCTTTGTTATTTTGGTTAGGTCAGGGTGTGACATGGTGATGTATGTTTTTTCACTTGTCTAGGGGTTTTGTATGTTTATGGGTGTGTTTTCTATTCTAGGTGTTTTGTAACTCTATGGTTGCCTGGATTGGTTCTCAATTAGAGGCAGCTGTCTATCGTTGTCTCTGATTGGGAACCATATTTAGGCAGCCATATTCTTTGGGTATTTTGTGGGTGATTGTTCCTGTTCCAGTGTTTCGTGTTGATGTTATGGGACTGTTTCGTCTTCGTTCCTTTTGTCATTTTTTTTGTTTTTGTTCATTGTTTCAGTTTCCTATTAAATATGGATTGTCATCACGCTGCATCTTGGTCCTCCTCTCTTTCACCCGAAGACAATCGTTACACATAGGCTTGGATCTGCACTATGCAGCTTGTGCAAGAGCACATTTCTCACTTGCTGTCCACTGGTTTAAAAAACAATGATTGATAGGCAGCTTAAACTTCTTGAATTCAACCATTAAACAATGGTAAATTAATCCAACGTGGGCAGGCAATAGACAGGTCAAGGCAGGCAGGGGTCAGTAAACCAGAGATGGCGGGGAGAGAAAAAGACCAGGAGGGCAAGAAAAGGAGACAGGAAAAAACAGGAGCTGAGACAAAACCGCTGGTTGACTTGACAAACAAGATGAACTGGCAACAGACAAACAGAGAACACGGGTGTAAATACACCGGGGATAATGGGGAAGGTGGGTGACACCTGGAGGGGGTTGAGACAATCACAAAGAGAGGTGAAACAGATCAGGGTGTGACAGTTATTGCTTTCAAATACACATTTAGATTTGTGAACAGCCATCCACAACAACTACAATCCGTAAAGCGCAAATAGCTACATGAGAGAGCAGCAGTGTGATTTGGCAGGTACAGTTGCCATTGTGGTTAGAGCGTTGGGCTGAGTCTGAGTGTTGACAAGGTAAAAATCTGTCGTTTTGAGCAAGGCAGTTAACCCACTGTTCCCCGGGTGCCGAGGACTTGGATGTCGATTATGGCAGCCCCTCGCACCTCTCTGATTCAGAAGTTAAATGCGGAAGACACATTTCAGTTGAATACATCCAATTGGACAGCTGACGAGGTATCCCCCTTTCCCAATGCGCTATGTAGATATGAATAACAAATGATATCCGTATCGCCGTAAACAACACCATTGCTGTCATCCTTACCTCTAAACAATTACTGAAGTTGGATAATCTTTGGATGCCAACAGCAGCCGCACCATTGGAAGACATAGCTTAGAAGGTAGCATACAAAAGCCTATTCCTGCTCTTTTCCCGCGATCCATCAAACACATTTGGTGTGTCATCACAGTGGTCGCTAACTTGTAGTCCTACTTTCTCAGGTGGAACAAACTTGCGCCTATTTATCAATGCTGATTTGAATGTCATTGAGAAAACAGAGAAGTGTCAAAGATTTGATATCACAAACATCCTTTTCAAAAGTATCTGTAATCTGATTACAATTTTTTTGCTGGTAATGTAACGGATTACCCAGACTTTATCTGTACATAGCTATGGGATTCCAAAGTTAATACCTCTCTTCAGAGCACAAAACAAATCCACCGTTCATGTCTAAGGAGGTTTGCAGAGAAATTCTGACTAAAATAAGTCTGACAATGACAACTGGTGTGTCTGGTTTTTCCTTGAGGCTAGAGAAAGCAAGCTGGTTTACTCTTTGAATATCTGCGAAGATTAGCAATGTCATTTAAATGGTCCAGTACTGTTGCATGTCAAGCTATGAGTCAGTTAATGGGAAATCAAAGTGACAAAATTTTCAGGAAATAATTCAACCAAAATCTTACAAAATATATATCCAGTATCTAACCTAAGACATTGTTCAATCTCAAAACCCCTTTTAATTAGTTACAGAGCAGTGAAAAGTCTGCTTCTGCGAGTCAGTCTCCAAAAATAATCCAAAATGAATTGTCTTAGAAAATAGATATTTCAAAATCTAACAAAATACATCCAACAGTGAAGTACTTCAAAATGAGTTAAAGGGCAGGAAAAAGGCTAAATAAGCTAGGTGTTCTGGCAGCATGTAAAGTAATTGAAGACAGGTGTAGTCATTAACTTCTCTAGGGTAGGGGGCAGCATTTGGAATTTTGGAAGAAAAGCATGCCCAAATTAAATTGCCTTCTACTCAGGCCCAGAAGATAGGATTTGGATTTGGATAGAAAACACTCTAACGTTTCCAAAATTGTTAAAATAATGTCTGTGAGTATAACAGAACTGATTTAGCTGGCGAAAACCTGAGAAAAATCCATTCAGGAAGTAGGATTTTTTGTTGTAGTTTTCTATTCAATGCCATTACAGTATCCATTGATTTAGGACTCAAATTGTAGTTCCTATGCCTTCCACTAGATGTCAACAGTCTTTAGAAATTGTTTCAGGCTTGTATTCTGAAAAAGAGCAGTATGAATGAGTGGACCCTGCCATGTCACAGAGCTTTTTCATGCCCACGACTGAGAGAGTGCCTTTCTTGTTTACCTTTTATATTGACAACGTTATTATCCGGTTGAAATATTATCGATTATTTAGGCTAATAACAACCTGAGGACTGAATGTAAACATTGTTTGACATGTTTCTATGAACTTTACAGATACAATTTAGATTTTTTTGTCTGCCTGTTGTGACTGTGTTTGAGCCTGTGGATTACTGAAGAAAACGCCTGAACAAAACAAAAAAAGGTTTTCTGACTTGTGTAACTCTTCTACTTGGCTGTTTTCTGTTTGTAATGATGTGTCTGCCGGGCTATGTTCTCAAATAATTGTAAGGTATGCTTTCGCCGTAAAGCATTTTTTAAATCTGAAACCGTGGTTTGATTCACAAGAAGTTCATCTTTAAACCTATGTTTAATAATTGTATATTTTCTGAATTTTTATAATGTATATTTCTGTATTTGGTAGTTGGCGCTCTGCAATCTCACTGGACGTTGGCTCGGTGGAACGCTAGCGTCCCACATACCCTAGAGAGGAGAAAATAGTCCTGTGTGTTAGAACATTGACATCCCAAAGCCTCTGAGAAGTGCCCTGGCATTCACTCAGCCAAGTCATATCCCTCCACTGTGAGAAGGCAGTTAGAGTTGTAACCCGTCCGTTGTATGGGACCTGTCCTGCTTCGCTGGGTTTCTTATACATCACTGTGACGGTTGCCACAGTGCTGGGATTCTGTATCAATGAAACAAGGGCGCAAAAGTTCATATTCAAACTTGTTCAAATGAGACCTGGTGGGACCGAGAAAGGGTGAGGGATGTAGGGAGAGAACGAGTACAAACAGAAAGTTAGAGAGAGATCAATCTAAATACTAGTCAGAAACATCCAGAACGTGAATGTTCATACTCAAGAATCAAAAAATGATCGCAGCCATAAACTTTGCAGTCTCTGCATTTGATTTGCTCTGTTCCTCTCTTTCCATAATATTACTTGTTAATTGAGATCACAGCTCTGCTAAGATGATTTTGGGGCCGGATAGACCGTTTTCAATAAAGGTCAAGACACCCACCAACGCCTTCAAGTATCTGAAAGTCAGCCTGTCAATTTTAATGAACGCCCTGACCTTAAACAACGGAAGCATATCAGTAATTCCTGTGAATAATATCCAAAGGAGCGGTCCCATATCTCAATTGGATGCTTAGGGATTAAGGATATGAGCGAAATGAAGCCAGACGGTTTACCGTGTACCCTAAATGATATTTGATCTCTTGCAACAAGTTATTCAGATCTGCCTCCTCTCTTCATCTAAGTATTCTGAGTATCATCCCTTGGCGGTTGAGCAGTTTATTGCTCATAATTATTCAGTCTTAGCAAATAGGTAGACAGGTATAGAAACCCAGCAGTTTGATATGTCTTCAGATGTGCTACTGCAGCAGAGAAATGAGAGGTAAAATTACGGCCTACAGATGCCTGGATGCCAGATGCTTAAACCTCTTAGAGATGAGCCTGTCTGCATGTATCCAACTTCACACATCATATCCCTGACCCCAATACAACTCAACAGGACCAGCATATCGTACATATAGAAGCTGTGAAAACACAACACATTCAATATACAATAGCAAGACGGAAACGTAAGTCTTAGCTTTTGACTGCTCAAATCAACATATCTTTTCGGAAACTTAAATTATTCTCACACAACATTCTTGACTTAACTTCAACTCAACAAGACCAGTATCTTGTAGTGAGGTTGCGCAAACAACACTTAGCTAACATAACACAACATTCTCAATGTATCAATTTATATTCTTAATCTACGTATCTTCTTTGTAATGTCATCTCTGCTCGTTTTAGTCTTTCGGTCTCTCTAGTTCATTAACACACATTTTCACACCAAATGATCATTATGCGTTTGAGCTTAATTATTTTCATCTAATTGGCCTCATCCTTGCCTCTAGTGCAATTTCTCCTTCCATCTGATAATGCAAGCATCCTCCCCGCTCCTCTTCCCTCTCTATCCCCTTATTAGACGCTTGATTGTGGTCTTAATGATGTGCAGTATGGTGAAGTCATATTATGATAACTGACATGAATTAGTGTTGATAAAAGTGACATTATGCAATATTATAATGATCTGAAATGGGATTGCACTGTACTAGTGGATCTCGAAAGCAATGGATATCGAGTCTGGTAATTATTTCATGTTGTGAGAGGTGTGATGTGGTATTGTTAGGTTAGACTAATTGTGTTACTATGAAATTAAGTGTAATACAACATACTGTCACGCCCGCTCCCGCTCTACCCCTGCGCTGCATTACGAACTCCTGCCATCGTTTACGCACATCTGCCTTCCCTCGTCATGTGCATCAGCGGTATTTGACTCACCTGGACTCACTCAATCACCAGTGTATTACCTTCCCTATATTTGTCAGTTCCCCAGCTCTGTTCCCAGCTGCTGCATTAATTGTCTCATGTCCGTGTTACCCGTGTTCCGACGCTGTTCCTGTCTTGTTTCCATGTCTGTTCCGGAATAAATCTCTGACTCCCCGTACATGCTTCTATTCTCCAGCGTCATTCTTTACAGAATTCAGCAGCCTTCACACAAAGCATCGGGGAGTAGTGGCATTCCGGTTGGTGGTGACGTCAGTCCTGGGTCGCCGGTCCCGATGGAACCGGGGGTGCCTAGCCAGCTCGTCGGGCTTCCACGTCCTAGCTGGCTCTAGAGGTTTCCTTGCCTTGGTTGGCTCGGCAGGTTCCCATCACACGTCATGCCTCCGCCGGATCATTGGGCTTCCACGCCGCAGCGGGATCGACGGGCATTCACGCCTCATGCACATCGTCAGGCTCCTATCCTCAGCCGGCTCGCCAGACTCCCACATCCCTGCCGGTTCGTGGGGAGTTTACCCCAGGCCGGCTTGCCCAGCGCCCATGTCTAGGCCGGCTCGCCCAGGTGGGATGCCGGGTGGCGCCCCTAGTGGGGGGGGTACTGTCATGCCCGCTCCCGCTCTTACCCCCTGGCACTCGAGGGCGCTAGGCTGCCCTGCATTATGCTCTCCTGCCATCATTTACACACACCCACCTTCCCTCGTCACGTGCATCAGTGATATTGGACTCACCTGGACTCACTCAATCACCTGTTTATTACCTTCACTATATTTGTCAGTTCCCGGCTGCTGTATTAATTGTTTCATGTCCGTGTTACCCATGTTCCGACGCTGTTCCTGTCTTGTTTCCTTGTCTGTTCCCCAAAAAATGTCTGACTCCCCGTACCTGCTTCTCCTGTCCGGTGTCGGCCCTTACACATACAGTTATTTTCTGGGCATTTGCATTGATTAGTCTCTCTTGTAGTAGTAATGTTCTCATGTCACACTTTTCTATGAACTGTATACTTTCCCAACTGAAATGTATCATAGTTCAAAGTTCAACACATTGTTACGCTCTCCTACTGTGAATTAGTGGGTGTCAATTCGCTCCTTAAATGGTCCTAGAAAGAAAGAAAACCTTTAAAAATGACTGGATAGGCTGCTATCAGACAGGCTGCTCTGTCGACTGAGAAAAAGGTGGCTACTGTACGAGGAACTCAGAAGGCATCAGTGCCATGCTGAAGGGTATATACTCTGAGCAAATGCTCTGGCTGACTAGACATGCAGGTCTTCTGAAGGTAACATCTAGTGAGTTAGAGTGGAGGGGATTCCTCTGCAGTCACTCAGCGGAATAGGGACAGAGAGAGAGAGAGAGACGAGTGAGAGACGAGCGAGACAGAAGATACAGAGAGAAAGACAAGAAATAGAAAGACAGAAAGAGAAAGGTTGATCTGGGACATCCCTTCCATCTCTCCGTTCCCATTTAAACCCTCCTTTCCCCCATCCCCCATTCCAAATGTGCCACTGTGGGGTCAGGCAGGGGTGAGGAGTCACATTCTTCAAATTACATATTTTTGCTGAGCTCACTCACTCACAGACTGGCTGATATTTCACGGGTCAGTGCCTATAATGAGGCCTGTGTCTCGGAGAGAAGGGGACCTACCTGATATCTCTGACATATTACAATTGGACTTGGACATTACCTCAAAACCACAGAGGAGCTATAGAACTTTATTGGAGTCTCAGAAAAGGGCTATGACTGAAATCTGATTTTGATAGGCATATAAACGTCTGACAGTATAGGTTTTCAGATCGATTCTCAAATATTGTAGAATATCTGTGTTTATCATACTGTGTTATCCTCAAGTCAAGGACCATACAGTATATTCCATATTCATAAGCAGATGTCATCCAGGACTTGGCTCAAAACAAAGGATTTGCCAACATAGTCCTTTGCGTCAACAGACAGGCTTTAGTCCATGGCGTTGTAACGATTTGAAAGGATACATTGATATACAATATCTACATCTTCCGTTTTACAGTGAAAGTGCTATGAAAAACACTCTCATAGTTTTGCTCGCCAAATAGGGTTTTTAGTCATTTCAACGGGCACGTCCTTCTCCCCTCCCATTTCCTGGGGTCATTCTATTAGAGAAGAGGTCATTTATATAGCTCCTTTCTCTCAATATTTAAATTTGTACCTTTTTAATTACATACTCTTGGGTTTTCCCCTCATATCCTGAAGCACACTCTAATTTACATTCTGTCATAACAGTAAATGGTTGGATTTCATCACCAGCTCTAACTGCCAGCATGCTTATATTACGGGTTTTCAATACAAATGCGACTCGAGCAGCTCCCTTTTAAAGCCGCAGCTCTCAGTTTTGTTTATGGTTATCAAGTTAAAATCTCATCAAGCCGCCTCGTGTCAGTAATAAAGGAAAAATGATTCATCCTATTGAGCGAGAATTCTTAATTGATTGTTATTTTTTCGTGCGGCACAGAAGTTGCCATTCGATTTCTACAACCCTCTACCTCATTGTTGTGATACTTGGTTTGTTTTGGGGTTTCTACCTCACTGGACTGGTCATGAATCTAAATTGGAAATGTGAACTTCATCATTCGATGTACAGGCCACTGTGTACTTGTACAAATTGCACACTGACCAGTGCAAGTAGACGGTACCGTACATGTTGCCTCAGACATGATGATGCAATGTATTGTTAGTTTATCTGGCCATGCTGTGTGTGGCCTTAGAAGTCTTGAGTACACCACTGGTTTTCTGACATAAATGACATAAATACTACAGAAAAGGCTTCTTTCTGACAACCCTTGTGAGGGGTCCTGATTGGTTGCATATGGTTGCTAGCTGACGAGATGGCCCTAAGTGCATGTGTTGTTTTTAGTTTGCCTACCAATTGCCCCTACCACTGTGAAACCACAGAGCTGTCATGGATGCCAATGGCTTAAATCCATTTAGATTATGGATGGACTTTTGCGAACTCTGTGACAGAGTTCTGAGAATATTCTGTGGACTGAGAGAAGGTGACAGGGATGTTGCAAAAGAGAACAAGAAGAACTGCCTTCAATGCCAGACGGACTTCTCTGATTCCTGTGAACCTGGCCTGGAAAACAACATTATCCATGTCAATGAAAAAGATAAGGCAGAATGTAAGTTCTTCACACTTCTCTTCCTGAAGTTTTGGGAAGTTTATTTGACCCCTTTTCCTTATTTTTTCTTTACTTCCTCCTTCAGATCAACTCAGCCCATCTCCTCATGCCTGATTTTTGTTCCATAATGTTGGCTCTGAAACTACTTATAGAGAGGGGGAAGGAGGAAACAGACAAAGGATGTAAAAGGTGGAATATGGCTTCCTTACTTCCACACTCTCAGAGTTCTCCTTTTTTCTACGTCTCTTTGGAGAGTTTCTGGAAACAACTACACCCTTTGAGGGGAACGCAGCAGGATGTATGGCAGCGAATATGTTTGATAGTACACTATCAAATCTTTCTTTTTCAACCCCAGATCCCAACCCCAAAAAAACAACCCTGGTTGCAGTTAAACAAATGCATGTATACCCAACAGCGAGGGAAAATGTGCATTTGGGGAGTTTCTAACTTATTTTCTGCAGATCCACTCAAGCTCTGTCAGGTTGGATGGGAAGCGCAGCCGCACAGCTATTTCCAGGTCTCGACAGAGATCGGGTTCAAGTCCGGGTTCATTCAGAGACTTGTCTCGAAGTCACTCCTGTGTTGTCTTGGCTGTGTGCTCAAGGTCATTGCCCTGTTGGAAGGTGAACCTTCGCCCCAGTCTGAGCGCTCTGGAGCAGGTTTTCATCAAGGATCTGTCTGTACTTTGCTCTGTTCATCTTTCCCATGATCTTGACTAGTCTCCCTGTCCCCGCTGCTGAAAAACATCCCCATAGCATGATGCTACCACCACCATGCTTCACCGTAGGAATGGTGCCAGGTTTCCTGCAGAAGTGACACTTGGAAATCAGGCCTAAGAGTTTAATCTTGGTTTCATCAGACTAGAGAATCTTTTTTCTCATGGTCTGAGAGTCCTTTAGGTGCCTTTTGGTAAACTCCAAGCAGGCTGTCATGTGCCTTTATCTGAGGAGAGCTTCCGTCTGGCCACTCTACTATAAAAGCCTGATTGGTGGAGTGCTGCAGAGATGGTTGTCCTTCTAGAAGGTTCTCCCATCTCCACAGAGGAACTCTGGAGCTCTATAAGAGAGTGACCATGGGGTTCGTGGTCACCTCCCTGACCAAGGCCCGTTCCCTCCGATTGCTCAGTTTGGCCGGGCAGCCAGCATTTGGAAGAGTCTTGGTGGTTCCAAACTTCTTTCCTTTAAGAATGTGTTCTTGGGGACCTTCAATGCTGTAGACATTTGTTGGTACCCTTTCCCAGTTCTGTGTCTCAACACAATCCTGACTTGGAGCTCTATGGACAATTCCTTCGATTCCATAGCTTGTTTTTTTGCTCTGACATGCACTGTCAACTGTGGGACCTTAAATAGTTGAAGTCGGAAGTTTACATACACCTAGGTTGGAGTCATTAAACTCGTTTTTCAACCACTACACACATTTTTTGTTAAACAACTATAGTTTTGGCAAGTCGGTTAGGACATCTACTTTGTGCATGACAGTAATTTTTCCAACAATTCTTTACAGACAGATTATTTCTGTTATTACTTATAATTTATTAAGTTGACATACACTAGTTGACTGTGCCTATAAACAGCTTGGCAAATTCCAGAAAATGAAGTCATAGCTTTAGAAGCTTCTGATAGGCTAATTGATATAATTTGAATCAATTGGAGGTCTACCTGTGGATGTATTTAAAGGCCTACCTTCAAATTCAGTGCCTCTTTGCTTGACATCATGGGAAAATCAAAATAAAATCAGCCAAGACTTCAGAAAAAAAATTGTAGACCTCCAAAAGTGTGGTTCATCCTTGGGAGAAATTTCCAAATGCCTGAAGGTACCACGTTCGCATCCTGTCGGGCTGTCACCGCCTGGTATGGCAACTGCTCCGCCCACAACCGTAAGGCTCTCCAGAGGGTAGTGAGGTCTGCACAACGCATCACTGGGGGCAAACTACCTGCCCTCCAGGACACCTACACCACCCGATGTCACAGGAAGGCCAAAAAGATCATCAAGGACAACAACCACCCGAGCCACTGCCTGTTCACCCCACTATCATCCAGAAGGCGAGGTCAGTGCAGGTGCATCAAAGCGGGAACTGATGGTTAAACAACCATGACTAACATTGAGTGGCTGCTGCCAACATACTGACTCATCTCTAGCCACTTTAATAATTGAAAGTTGAATGCAATCAATGTATCACTAGCCACTTTAAACAATGCCACTTCATATCATGTTTACATACCCTACGTTACTCATCTCATATGTATATACTGTACTCTATGTCTAAAAACTAGTTCTCACTTTGTCATTATGGAGTATTGTGTGCAGATTGATGAGAAAAAACTGTAATTAATCAATTTTAGAATAGGCCTGTAATACAACTGTTGTGAATTGATATTATAGTTTGTCCCTTTAGGGCACCTGTAACATTGGAATGCTTTAAACGTTTTGTCCTGTAAAACGTATTAATCAATGCCAACGTTAGTTTTTACTCCCGTCTCATGTCCTGCCCTTACAGTAGTTGTATAAGTAATACAGTGTTCTGTACAAGAGTAACAACATGTGGAAAAAGGTAAGGGGTCTGAATATTTTCCAAATGCACTGTAAATCAAGAGTGGCCCTTCATTCATTATGACATGGCTTTGGAAAGCCTGGCTAGATTCCATACAATCATCGCTAATGCTAATGTGCACACAGAAAAGGTATGAGGAAGCACCTGCTTTGAATAGACTGTGTATCCCTTATTTACTCAAATGTTTAAATTATTTTGGCAGTTACCTGTACATTACATAAGAAAATGAAAAACGTTATTTAATCTACTGGCCTCAGCTTCCTCTAGCTCTAAATAATGAATGGGAATCAGTTGTGCTCGTGCCGTATCTGCCCAGCCAGAGCCAAGATCCCACCTGCAGACTATACCCCAAAGTCTGCTGATGTGCCCTGACCGAAGCGTGACTCCACCAAGTCACACACGACATCTGCGATCCATTGTGAGGAAAGGGCAGAACGTGTGTTAGGGTGTTGTCAGGTCAGAAGAGGTTCTAAGGTGACCACAAGATGAGTCATCACCATATGCGTTTCAGGTCAGTGCTGATGCTTGGTGATGAGCGGAAAAAAGGCGGATGTCACTGGCTCGCTCGTGGATTTGTCTCGGTGTGACCTAAAAAGCTCTCTTCGACCTCATACAAAAATAATCACGCCTGGAGGGGGAATCTCAAACTTTTTATAATGTTTTTTTTAAAGATTTATTCTGGAAAAGAGCTTTCTGGAATGTAGACAACAAGGGAGAACACGAGATCAAGCTAAGACACTTGAAGATGCACAGTCAGGAGTGAAAGAGGAATATTGAACGTGACAGAGATATCCACGAGACAGTATGTGAGGTCACTTAAAAACATCCTCCAAATGTCAGCGTTTCTTCCGCTATAGTTCTTCAAAGCACTTCAAGAGTGCATTTGTGAATGAAAGCAGTGACATGCATTCATTCCATGAAGGCCATGCTTAAAGTACCATGAAAGAATTACTTAGGTCCATACTGAGATATAAACTTTCATGTCTCTTAGTTTTCCCCCTGTGTTTAGTAACTTATGACAAATGCAGTATCTGGTGCTCACTCTTGGTTGTTAAATGCATACAGTTCCATGAAAGTTAAGGTTAGGTACATTGGGAGATTGAAACATTCCTGTCATATTGCATTTCTCCTCCGCATTGTGCTCAGTAACACTTGACAAATAGTAATAATACACATAGGGGGTGCTTTTATTTGTCCTGTTACAAGTGTGTCATGGAAACGTGTTTCTTGCATATTCCAACTCCCCATGAGACAACTGCAGGGAGTGGGGTTACGGGCAGGGTCACTATTGCCCTGCGCCCCTGGATCAATAGTGTTCAGGGCCCAACAACAGATATGTCACCTTGTTGGCTCCTTGTTGGCTCCAGGAGTCAAACCAGCGACATTGCCCAATGCTGTAAACCTAGAGGCCACCTGTAGTAGCTATACAGTACCGAGAGTGCTTACTCTTGGTTCTTATCTAACATCTTCATATCGCACAGTGGGAATATTCATTGACTTCCTAGTTTATTATCAAAAAACAGACAGTCTAGGTGGTGTAGTGAATATGTTTGTGCATCAGACACATTTCCCTGTTCCTGCTGTTGTTGTTTTGTTTCAGGCGTGGACTGTTTCATATTTCATTTTCCTATCTCTGTTGCTTGTTTCTCATTTCTCAAGCTCACTCCAAGTGTCCATTGCACCCAATCTGTAAATGTAAATGTTTTCCCTCCATTATTCATTCACGCTTGAGTTTCCACCCTCCTACTACACCTGCAAATATCTTTCTGTACTCTTAATGTGGCAATTCTCCAAAAGTAATTTTCAATTATGCTTCAATGGATTCTGTTATTAGAGGAGAGATTTTGCTGCAGATAATGTACCTTAGGGGTGACAGGTGTGTGTGTGTGTGTGTGTGTGTGTGTCTGACTGCTTCTGCATCGTGTATATGTTCCAACAGATAAACACACTGACAGCTTGTACAATGCTGGTCCCCTTCCTGAGATAAGGTATGCTGAGGGCAGCAGAGATTATTAAAAGCTAAATTTGCTGCCTTTGCTCTCGACACCTTCCTTTACTGATGCTTTCCATTCTTCATTTTCTCCTCCCTTTCTCTCTCTCTCTCTGTTTCTCTTTGGTGTGCAAACACTAGCGGAATGGATTTTCACAGGCATCATAAAACTTTCAGCTCAGCTACTGTCTCTGAACTCAAAATGTTGGCAGTTTGCTAATGGGAGGCTCTTGTGATTTATCCCAGAGATGTGATTGTTAATGGTGTATATTAAGGGTTGAGATTAGCCTGAGACAATGTGTTTTCACAGTCCCTTTTACTATAATCCTTATTATCAGTTTACTGTTTCTTTATGGGCCCCCAACTCTATTGGACATTTTCTACCACATTATCTGTGTTGATGGCATTTCTCTAAGTTGTTTTTCAAGAAGGTAGAGATGGTTTTCTTCTTGTTAAATTTAAAACACTTTTTATTCCAGCATCTCACAATGTGATCTGCTATGAGGATGGATAATGAAGAATTAGAGCAGTTTGGGTGTTGAATAGTTCCAGTCAGCTTTTTCCCCTCAACTATTCACTTATTTCCCTTCTCGTCCGTTATTGCATGACCTTTTCATATGACCTCTCTTCATCTGTCTCGTATTAAAATCTCTGGTTCCACAGTCTCTCTGCTTTCCAGTACTATCTATCAGAGCAATGATTGTAAGACATAACCCAATTCATGCTCATTGCGGTTTGCCTCTGCCAACCAAATCTCAGTTGCTAAACTCTCCTTTCACCTGCCGTTCAGAGGTCTCAGCATCCATCCATCCAGATTCATCGGGGTCTTGAATCTGGTGTTTGGACCCATATGGCTGCTCTCATACCCCTGCGGGAATTTCAAACGATAGCTGTAGAAATGTTTCACAGTGGGTTCAGACGTCGTGTTCAGACCCCTTTAAGACTGGACGCCTGGGCTTCATTCAGAATAATGTTTAAGCATATCAATCAGAGGAAAGATCATGTTTAGAGCCTGTAGGCTTGATCTTGCCTCGGGGTCTTCAGCTTAGAACTTTTTTATCCAGTTTTTTTCTCATCTCTCTCTCAGTTTCAATGTCAGGTAAAGTTGTTATTTTCTGTTAATCCCAAATCTGACACCAACAGCCCGACCATGTAAAAAAAAGTGTTTGGTGTCTTAGTTTTGCTATCACCCAGTTACTATCTCTTTGGTTTGGTCAGCTGCCAGCCAAGTCAGATGCAAGAGCCCGAGAGAGACCTCAGTCTGTCAGCTAGAAGTGCAAGACAGATCACCAACCTTTAGTTTCCCTGCTGGATCAATACAGGAATTGGACCTCTGAGTCAGTTGTGCTCCTGAACACCCCAGTCTTTATCTCTTTTGTTTTGTGTGTTATGACAGACTGATGTGATTTGGTTTGGGAGTTTGGTCCCACTCTCGGATTTGAAGAACTGTGCTTTTTCCTCTCTCACCAGAGCCTGGTCTCCACACAGTGCCTCTGCACACCAACCACTTAATTGTTCTGCTTTACAAGCAGCCATCTGGCAAAGGCTCACAACAGTGCCTAATGCGATTTCTGGTCACTGAACATCCGGGATTCTGGTATGCAGTATTAGGTACATGTCTTTAGTGTCTACAAAAACTCTCTACATAAATCTTCAAACAAGATTTGGCCTCACTCTGTCTCTCTTTTTCACTGTACATCAGATGTGGAGGAGGCCGTAGGAGGGAAACAACCCAGCAGCAGGACCGCTACCTTCGCCTTTGTGCAAGGAGGAGCAGGAGGAGCACTGTCAGAGCCCTGCAGCAGGCCACAAATATGCATGTGTCTGCTCAAACGGTCAGAAACAGACTCATGAGGTTGGTATGAGGGCCTGACATCCACAGGTGGGGGTTGTGCTTACAGCCCAACACCGTGCAGGACGTTTGGCATTTGCCAGAGAACACCAAGATTGGCAAATTCGCCACTGGCGCCCTGTGCTCTTCACAGATTAAAGCAGGTTCACACTGAGCACATGTGACATACGTGACAGAGTCTGGAGACGCCGTGGAGAACGTTCTGATGCCTGCAACATCCTCCAACATGACAGGTTTGGCGGTGGGTTAGTCATGGTGTGGGGTGGCATTTCTTTGGGGGGCTGCACAGCCCTCCATGTGCTCGCCAGAGGTAGCCTGACTGCCATTAGGTACCGGGATGAGATCCTCAGACCCCTTGTGAGACCATATGCTGGTGCGGTTGGCCCTGGGTTCCTCCTAATGGAAGACAATGCTAGACCTCATGTGGCTGGAGTGTGTCAGCAGTTCCTGCAGGAGGAAGGCATTGATGCTATGGACTGGCCAGCCCATTCCCCAGACCTGAATCCAATTGAGCACATCTGGGACATCATGTCTCGCTCCATCCACCAACGCCACATTGCACCACAGACTGTCCAGGAGTTGGCGGATGCTTTAGTCCAGGTCTGGGAGGAGATCCCTCAGGAGACCATCCACCACCTCATCAGGAGCATGCCCAGACGTTGTAGGGAGGTCATACAGGCACGTGGAGGCCACACACACACACTACTGAGCCTCATTTTGACTTGTTTTAAGGACATTACATCAAAGTTGGATCAGCCTGTAGTGTGTTTTTCCACTTTAATTTTGAGTGTGACTCCAAATCCAGACCTCCATGGGTTGATACATTTGATTTCCGTTGATAATTTGTGTGTGATTTTGTTATCAGCACATTCAACTATGTAAAGAAAAAAGTATTTAATAAGAATATTTCATTCATTCAGATCTAGGATGTGTTATTTTAGTGTTCCCTATATTTTTTTGAGCAGTGTATATATATTTTATTTTATTTAAACTTTATTTAACCAGGCAAGTCAGTTAAGAACAAATACTTATTTACAATGAAGGCCTACCAAAAGGCAAAATGCCTCCTGCGGGTACGGGGGCCTGGGTTTATAATAAATAAATAAATAAATACAATATAAGTATATGACAAAGCACACATCACAACAAGAGAGTCAACACAACACTACATAAAGAGAGACCTAAAGACAACAACATTTACATTTACATTTAAGTCATTTAGCAGACGCTCTTATCCAGAGCGACTTACAAATTGGTGAATTCACCTTCTGACATCCAGTGGAACAGCCACTTTACAATAGTGCATCTAAATCATTAAGGGGGGGGTGGTGAGAAGGATTACTTATCCTATCCTAGGTATTCCTTGAAGAGGTGGGGTTTCAGGTGTCTCCGGAAGGTGGTGATTGACTCCGCTGTCCTGGCGTCGTGAGGGAGTTTGTTCCACCATTGGGGGCCAGAGCAGCGAACAGTTTTGACTGGGCTGAGCGGGAACTGTACTTCCTCAATGGTAGGGAGGCGAGCAGGCCAGAGGTGGATGAACGCAGTGCCCTTGCTTGGGTGTAGGGCCTGATCAGAGCCTGGAGGTACTGCGGTGCCGTTCCCCTCACAGCTCCGTAGGCAAGCACCATGGTCTTGTAGCGGATGCGAGCTTCAACTGGAAGCCAGTGGAGAGAGCGGAGGAGCGGGGTGACGTGAGAGAACTTGGGAAGGTTGAACACCAGACGGGCTGCGGCGTTCTGGATGAGTTGTAGGGGTTTAATGGCACAGGCAGGGAGCCCAGCCAACAGCGAGTTGCAGTAATCCAGACGGGAGATGACAAGTGCCTGGATTAGGACCTGCGCCGCTTCCTGTGTGAGGCAGGGTCGTACTCTGCGGATGTTGTAGAGCATGAACCTACAGGAACGGGCCACCGCCATGATGTTGGTTGAGAACGACAGGGTGTTGTCCAGGATCACGCCAAGGTTCTTAGCGCTCTGGGAGGAGGACACAATGGAGTTGTCAACCGTGATGGCGAGATCATGGAACGGGCAGTCCTTCCCCGGGAGGAAGAGCAGCTCCGTCTTGCCGAGGTTCAGCTTGAGGTGGTGATCCGTCATCCACACTGATATGTCTGCCAGACATGCAGAGATGCGATTCGCCACCTGGTCATCAGAAGGGGGAAAGGAGAAGATTAATTGTGTGTCGTCTGCATAGCAATGATAGGAGAGACCATGTGAGGTTATGACAGAGCCAAGTGACTTGGTGTATAGCGAGAATAGGAGAGGGCCTAGAACAGAGCCCTGGGGGACACCAGTGGTGAGAGCGCGTGGCGAGGAGACAGATTCTCGCCACGCCACCTGGTAGGAGCGACCTGTCAGGTAGGACGCAATCCACGCGTGGGCCGCGCGGAGATGCCCAACTCGGAGAGGGTGGAGAGGAGGATCTGATGGTTCACAGTATCGAAGGCAGCCGATAGGTCTAGAAGGATGAGAGCAGAGGAGAGAGAGTTAGCTTTAGCAGTGCGGAGCGCCTCCGTGATGCAGAGAAGAGCAGTCTCAGTTGAATGACTAGTCTTGAAACCTGACTGATTTGGATCAAGAAGGTCATTCTGAGAGAGATAGCGGGAGAGCTGGCCAAGGACGGCACGTTCAAGAGTTTTGGAGAGAAAAGAAAGAAGGGATACTGGTCTGTAGTTGTTGACATCGGAGGGATCGAGTGTAGGTTTTTTCAGAAGGGGTGCAACTCTCGCTCTCTTGAAGACGGAAGGGACGTAGCCAGCGGTCAGGGATGAGTTGATGAGCGAGGTAAGGTAAGGGAGAAGGTCCCCGGAAATGGTCTGGAGAAGAGAGGAGGGGATAGGGTCGAGCAGGCAGGTTGTTGGGCGGCCGGCCGTCACAAGAAGCGAGATTTCATCTGGAGAGAGAGGGGAGAAAGAGGTCAGAGCACAGGGTAGGGCAGTGTGAGCAGAACCAGCGGTGTCGTTTGACTTAGCAAACGAGGATCGGATGTCGTCGACCTTCTTTTCAAAATGGTTGACGAAGTCATCTGCAGAGAGGGAGGAGGGGGGGGGGGAGGGGGAGGAGGATTCAGGAGGGAGGAGAAGGTGGCAAAGAGCTTCCTAGGGTTAGAGGCAGATGCTTGGAATTTAGAGTGGTAGAAAGTGGCTTTAGCAGCAGAGACAGAGGAGGAAAATGTAGAGAGGAGGGAGTGAAAGGATGCCAGGTCCGCAGGGAGGCGAGTTTTCCTCCATTTCCGCTCGGCTGCCCGGAGCTCTGTTCTGTGAGCTCGCAATGAGTCATCGAGCCACGGAGCGGGAGGGGAGGACCGAGCCGGCCTGGAGGATAGGGGACATAGAGAGTCAAAGGATGCAGAAAGGGAAGAGAGGAGGGTTGAGGAGGCAGAATCAGGAGAAAGGTTGGAGAAGGTATGAGCAGAGGGAAGAGATGATAGGATGGAAGAGGAAAGAGTAGCGGGGGAGAGAGAGCGAAGGTTGGGACGGCGCGATACCATCCGAGTAGGGGCAGTGTGGGAAGTGTTGGATGAGAGCGAGAGGGAAAAGGATACAAGGTAGTGGTCGGAGACTTGGAGGGGAGTTGCAGTGAGGTTAGTGGAAGAACAGCATCTAGTAAAGATGAGGTCGAGCGTATTGCCTGCCTTGTGAGTAGGGGGGAAGGTGAGAGGGTGAGGTCAAAAGAGGAGAGGAGTGGAAAGAAGGAGGCAGAGAGGAATGAGTCAAAGGTAGACGTGGGGAGGTTAAAGTCGCCCAGGACTGTGAGAGGTGAGCCGTCCTCAGGAAAGGAGCTTATCAAGGCATCAAGCTCATTGATGAACTCTCCGAGGGAACCTGGAGGGCGATAAATGATAAGGATGTTAAGCTTGAAAGGGCTGGTAACTGTGACAGCATGGAATTCAAAGGAGGCGATAGATAGATGGGTAAGGGGAGAGAGAGAGAATGACCACTTGGGAGAGATGAGGATCCCGGTGCCACCACCCCGCTGACCAGAAGCTCTCGGGGTGTGCGAGAACACGTGGGCGGACGAAGAGAGAGCAGTAGGAGTAGCAGTGTTATCTGTGGTGATCCATGTTTCCGTCAGTGCCAGGAAGTCGAGGGACTGGAGGGAGGCATAGGCTGAGATGAACTCTGCCTTGTTGGCCGCAGATCGGCAGTTCCAGAGGCTACCGGAGACCAGGAACTCCACGTGGGTCGTGCGCGCTGGGACCACCAGATTAGGGTGGCCGCGGCCACGCGGTGTGGAGCGTTTGTATGGTCTGTGCAGAGAGGAGAGAACAGGGATAGATAGACACATAGTTAACAGGGTACAGAAGAGGCTACGCTAATGCAAAGGAGATTGGAATGACGAGTGGACTACACATGGCAAGGCTGCAACACATGACAACACAGCATGGTAGCAACACAACATAACAACATGGTAGCAGCACAAAACATGGTACAAACATTATTGGGCATAGTCAACAGCACAACGGTCAAGAAGGTAGAAACAACAATACATCAAACATAGCAGCCACAACTGTCAGTAAGAGTGTCCATGACTGATTTTTTAAATGAAGAGATCGAGATAAAACTGTCCAGTTTAAGTGTTTGTTGCAGCTCGTTCCAGTCGCTAGCTGCAGCAAACTGAAAAGAGGAGCGTCCCAGGGATGTGTGCGCTTTGGGGACATTGAACAGAATGTGACTGGCAGAACAAGTGTTGTATGTGGAGGATGATTGCTGCAGTAGATATCTCAGAATGGGAATGAGGCCTAAAAGGGCTTTATAAATAAGCATCAACCAGTGGGTCTAGCGACAGGTATAGAGATGATCAGTTTACAGAGGTGTGTAGAGTGCAGTGATGTGTCCTATAAGGAGTACCGGTAATAAATCTGATGGCCAAAAAGTAAAGAACAGTACCCTTACCTGACGATCTATAAATTACGTCTCCGTAATCTTCTTTTTTTCTTTTTTTTCTTTCACCTTTATATAACCAGGTAGGCTAGTTGAGAACAAGTTCTCATTTACAACTGCGACCTGGCCAAGATAAAGCATAGCAGTGTGAACAGACAGCAACACAGAGTGACACATGGAGTAAACAATAAACAAGTCAATAACACAGCAGAATTTATTTTATTTTTTTATAAAAAAAATAGTCTCTATATATTGTGTGCAAAAGGCATGAGGAGGTAGGCGAATAATTACAATTTAGCAGATTAACACTGGAGTGATAAATGTTCAGATGGTCATGTGCAGGTAGAGATACTGGTGTGCAAAAGAGTAGAAAAGTAAATAAATATAAACAGTATGGGGATGAGGTCGGTAAATTGGGTGGGCATTTACCGATGGACTCTGTACAGCTGCAGCGATCAGTTAGCTGGTCAGATAGCAGATGTTTAAAGTTGGTGAGGGAGATAAAAGTCTCCAACTTTATCGATTTTTGCAATTCGTTCCAGTCACAGGCAGCAAAGAACTGGAAGGAAAGGCGGCCAAATGAGGTGTTGGCTTTGGGGATGATCAGTGAGATACACCTGCTTGAGCGCGTGCTATGGGTGGGTGTTGCCATCGTGACCAGTGAACTGAGATAAAGTGGAGCTTTACCTAGCATGGACTTGTAGATGACCTGGAGCCAGTGGGTCTGGCGACGAATATGTAGCGAGGGCCAGCCGACTAGAGCATACAGGTCGCAGTGGTGGGTGGTATAAGGTGCTTTAGTAACAAAGCGGATGGCACTGTGATAAACTGCATCCAGTTTGCTGAGTAGAGTATTGGAAGCCATTTTGTAGATGACATCGCCGAAGTCGAGGATCGGTAGGATAGTCAGTTTTACTAGGGTAAGTTTGGTTGCGTGAGTGAAGGAGGCTTTGTTGCGAAATAGAAAGCCGATTCTAGATTTGATTTTGGATTGGAGATGTTTGATATGAGGAGTGTTTACAGTCTAGTCAGACACCTAGGTACTTATAGATGTCCACATATTCTAGGTCGGAACCATCCAGGGTGGTGATGCTAGTTGGGCGTGCGAGTGCAGGCAGCGAATGGTTGAAAAGCATGCATTTGGTTTTACTAGCGTTTAAGAGCAGTTGGAGGCCACGGAAGGAGTGTTGTATGGCATTGAAGCTCGTTTGGAGGTTAGATAGCACAGTGTCCAAGGAAGGGCCAGGAGTATACAGAATGATGTCATCTGTGTAGAGGTGGATCAGGGAATCGCCCGCAGCAAGAGCAACAACATTGATATATACAGAGAAAAGAGTCGGCCCCTAGAATTGAACCCTGTGGTACCCTCATAGAGACTGCCAGAGGACCGGACAACATGCCCTCCGATTTGACACACTGAACTCTGTCTGCAAAGTAGTTGGAGAACCAGGCAAGGCAGTCATTAGAAAAACCGAGGCTACTGAGTCTGCCGATAAGAATATGGTGATTGACAGAGTTGAAAGCCTTGGCCAGGTCGATGAAGACGGCTGCACAGTACTGTCTTTTATCGATGGCGGTTATGATATCGTTTAGTACCTTTAGCTTGGCTGAGGTGCACCCATGACTGGCTCGGAAACCAGATTGCACAGCGGAGAAGGTACGGTGGGATTCGAGATGGTCAGTGATCTGTTTGTTGACTTGGCTTTCGAAGACCCTAGATAGGCAGGGCAGGATGGATATAGGTATGTAACAGTTTGGGTCCAGGGTGTCTCCCCCTTCGAAGAGGGGGATGACCACGGCAGCTTTCTAATCTTTGGGAATCTCAGACGATACAAAAGAGAGGTTGAACAGGCTAGTAACAGGGGTTGCAACAATTTTGGCAGATAATTTTAGAAGGACAGGGTCCAGATTATCTAACCCGGCTGAGTTGTAGGGGTCCAGATTTGCAGCTCTTTCAGAACATCAGCTATCTGGATTTGGGAAAAGGAGAAATGGTGGGGGCTTGGACGGGTTGCTGTGGAGGTTGCCGGGCAGTTGACCAGGGTAGGAGTAGCCAGTTTGAAAGCATGGCCAGCATGGCCAGCCGTGATGACAGTGTTTCCTAGCCTCAGTGCAGTGGGCAGCTGGGAGGAGGTGCTCTTATTCTCCATGGACTTCACAGTGTCCTATAACTTTTTTGAGTTTGTACTACAGGATTCACATTTCTGTTTGAAAATGCTTGCCTTAGCTTTCCTAACTGCCTGTATTTATTTATTAATAACCAGGCATCCTCTACTGACGGGATGAGGTCAATGTCATTCCAGGATACCCCTGCCAGGTCGATTAGAAAGGCCTGTTCTCTGAAGTGTTTAAGGGATCGTTTGACAGTGATGACGGGTGGTCGTCTGCCCGCAGACCAATTACGGATGCAGACAATGTGGCAGTGATCTCCGAGATCTGAGAACATGAAAGTGAATGGTCTTTGAACAGCAGGAGTGAGCTTCAGAGGACGCTTCAAAGACGCCTGACACTTTTGGGCCCAAAGGCCTTTTAGTTCCCACCTTAGTGCTAATTGAATTTGTATTTGGCTCAGTTCCAGGTTGGAATGGTGTCCTCAGGTCTCTGCTGTTTGTTGGCTAGAGCACCCTCCATATAGCTTGGAAAAATACATCCTTGGAAGCAGTAATCACTCAGGTTAATTTTGGTCAAAATTAGGTTGTAGGTCGTGTATATCCCGCCCCAATCAGACACATCGATGGCCCTGAAATAACTTAATTTGACTCTATGTAAACTGGAAACCACATATCTTGAGGCTGAATTTATTGTAGCTGGGGATTCTAACAAGGCTAATCTGAAAACAAGGCTCCCTAAATGATATTAGCATATTGAATGCACAACCCGCACCGACAAAACCCTTAATCATTGTTATTCTAATTTCCGCAGTGCATATAATGCCCTCCCACGCCCTCCTTTTGGAAAATCTGACCACAACTCCATTTTGTTGCTCCCAGCCTATAGACAGAAACTAAAACAGGAATCGCCCGTACTCAGGTCTGTTCAACCCTGGTCCGACCAATCGGATTCCACGCTTCAAGATTGCTTTGATCACGTGGACTGGGATATGTTCCGCATAGCATTGGACAATAACATTGATGAATACACTGATTCGGTGAGCGAGTTTATTAGCAAGTGCATCGGTGATGTTGTGCCCACAGCGTCTATAAAAAAACTCCCCAACCAGAAACCGTGGATTGATGGCATTAGCTTTACCTAGCATGGACTTGTAGATGACCTGGAGCCAGTGGGACACGGCTTTTAATCAGGGCAAGGTGACTGAAAACATGACCGAATACAAATAGTGTAGCTATTCACTCCGCAAGGCAATCAAACAAGCTAAGCATCAGTATAGAGACAAAGTAGAGTCGCAATTCAACAGCTTAGACATGAGAGGTATGTGGCAGTGTCTACAGTCAATCACGGACTACAAAAGGAAAGCCATCCCTGTCGCGGACCACGATGTCTTGCTCCCAGCTCGCTTTAAGGACAACACAGTGCCACTGACACGGCCCGCTACCAAAACCTGCGGGCTCTCCTTCACTGCAGCCAACCCGAGTAAAACATTTAAAAGTGTTAACCCACTCGCAAGGCTGCCGGCCCAGACGGCATCCCCAGCCACGTCCACAGAGCATGCGCAGACCAACTGGCTGGTGTGTTTACGGACATATTCAATCAATCCTTATCCCAGTCTGCTGTTCCCACATGCTTCAAGAGGGCCACCATTGTTCCTGTTCCCAAGAAAGCGAAGGTAACTGAGCTAAATGACTATCGCCCCGTAGCACTCACTTCTGTCATCATGAATTGCTTTGAGAGACTAGTCACGGACCATATCACCTCCACCCGACCTGAAACCCTAGACCCACTCCAATTTGCTTAATAAAATCTAATTTTATTTGTCACATACACATGGTTAGCAGATGTTAATGCGAGTTTAGCGGAATGCTTGTGCTTCTAGTTCCGACAATGCAGTAATAACCAAGAAGTAATCTAACTAACAATTCCAAAACTACTGTCTTATACACACAAGTGTAAGGGGATAAAGAATATGTACATAAAGATATATGAATGAGTGATGGTACAGAGCAGCATAGGCAAGATACAGTAGATGGTCTTGAGTACAGTATATACATATGAGATGAGTATGTAAACAAAGTGGCAAAGTTAAAGTGGCTAGTGATACATGTATTACATAAAGATGCGGTAGATGATATAGAGTACAGTATATACGTATACATATGAGATGAATAATGTAGGGTATGTAAACATTATATTAGGTAGCATTGTTTAACTTCTTGAAACTCCCCATCCCGGATCCGGGTTTGTGACTAAAGCCTCAGGCTCATTAGCATAACGCAACGTTAACGATTTCTGAAAATCGCAAATAAAATGAAAATAATGCATCTGCTCTCAAGCTTAGCCTTTTCTTAACAACACTGTCATCTCAGATTTTCAAAATATGCTTTTGAACCATAGAAATTGACTAATTTGTGTAAGAGTATGCAAAGCTAGCATAGCATTTTGAGTAGCATTTAGCACGCAACATTTTCACAAAAACCAGATAACCAAATAAATAAAATCATTTACCTTTGAAGAGCTTCTGATGTTTTCAATGAGGAGACTCTCAGTTACATACCAAATGCGCAGTTTTTCCTGAAAGCGTCTGTGTGTAGGAGAAATCGTTCCGTTTTCTACATTGCGTCTGGCTACCGAAACGAACCGAAAATTCAGTCACCTACAACGTAAAACTTTTTCCGGATTAACTACATAATATCGACCGAAACATGGCAAACGTTGTTTGGAATCAATCCTCAAGGTGTTTTTTCACATATCTCTTCATTGATATGCAGTTCGTGGAAGCTTGCTTTCCTCTCTGTACCCCATGGAAAAATACTTGCAGGTGACTTTTGCGCACCAATTTCGGCGCAGGACACCGGGCGGACACCTGGTAAATGTGGTCTCTTATGGTCAATCTTCCAATGATCTGCCTACAAATACGTCACAATGCTGCAGACACCTTGGGGAAACGACAGAAAGGGCAGGCTCATTCCTCTCGCATTCACAGCCATATAAGGACACAATGGAAAACAGAGCCTCAAAAATCCTTGTCATTTCCTGGATGCCATCTCATCTTGGTTTTGCCTGAAGCTCACGTTCTAGGGCACGCACAGAGAATATCTTGGTATTTCTGGACACGTCAGAGTGTTTTCTTTCGAATGCTATCAATTATATGCATAGTCGAGCATCTTTTTGTGACAAAATATCTTGTTTAAAACGGGAACGTTTTTCATCCAAAAATGAAATAGCGCCCCCATAGATGTAAGAGGTTAAAGTGGCTAGTGATATATTTTACATCATTTCCCATCAATTCCCATTATTAAAGTGGCTGGAGTTGAGTCAGTGTGTTGGCAGCATCCACTCAATGTTAGTGTTGGCTGTTTAACAGTCTGATGGCCTTGAGATAGACGCTGTTTTTCAGTCTCTCGGTCCCAGCTTTGGTGCACCTGTACTGACCTCGCCTTCTGGATGATAGAGGGGTGAACAGGCAGTGGCTCGGGTGGTTGTTGTCCTTGATGATCTTTATGGCCTTCCTGTAACATCGGGTGGAGGAGGTGTCCTGGAGGGCAGGTAGTTTGCCCCCGGTGATGCGTTGTGCAGACCTCACTACCCTCTGGAGAGCCTTACGGTTGTGGGCGGAGCAGTTGCCGTACCAGGCGGTGATACAGCCCGCCAGGATGCTCTCGATTGTGCATCTGTAGAAGTTTGTGAGTGCTTTTGGTGACAAGCCGAACTTCTTCAGCCTCCTGAGGTTGAAGAGGCGCTGCTGCGCCTTCTTCACAGTGCTGTCTGTGTGGGTGGACCAATACAGTTTGTCTGTGATGTGTATGCCGAGGAACTTAAAACTTACTACCCTCTCCACTACTGTTCCATCGATGTGGATAGGGGAGTGTTCCCTCTGCTGTTTCCTGAAGTCCACAATAATCTCCTTAGCTTTGTTGACGTTGAGTGTGAGGTTATTTTCCTGACACCACACTCCGAGGGCCCTCACCTCCTCCCTGTAGGCCGTCTCGTCGTTGTTGGTAATCAAGCCTACCACTGTTGTGTCGTTCGCAAACTTGATGATTGAGTTGGAGGCGTGTGTGGCCACGCAGTCGTGGGTGAACAGGGAGTACAGGAGAGGGCTCAGGAAGTCCAGTACGCAGTTGCACAGGGCGGGGTCGAGACCCAGGGTCTCGAGCTTGATGACGAGCTTGGAGGGTACTATGGTGTTAAATGCCGAGCTGTAGTCGATGAACAGCATTCTCACATAGGTATTCCTCTTGTCCAGATGGGTTAGGGCAGTGTGCAATGTGGTTGAGATTGCATCGTCTGTGGACCTATTTGGGCGGTAAGCAAATTGGAGTGGGTCTAGGGTGTCAGGTAGGGTGGAGGTGATATGGTCCTTGACTAGTCTCTCAAAGCACTTCATGATGACAGAAGTGAGTGCTACGGGGCAGTTTTCATTTAGCTCAGTTACCTCAGCTTTCTTGGGAACAGGAACAAAGGTGGCCCTCTTGAAGCATGTGGGAACAGCAGACTGGTATAGGGATTGATTGAATATGTCCGTAAACACACCAGCCAGCTGGTCTGCACATGCTCTGAGGGCGCGGCTGGGGATGCCGTCTGGGCCTGCAGCCTTGCGAGCGTTAACACGTTTAAATGTTTTACTCACCTCGGCTGCAGTGAAGAAGAGTCCGCATGTTTTCGTTGCAGGCCGTGTCAGTGGCACTGTATTGTCCTCAAAGCGGGCAAAAAAGTTATTTAGTCTGCCTGGGAGCAAGACATCCTGGTCCGTGACGGGGCTGGTTTTCTTTTTGTAATACGTGATTGACTGTAGACCCTGCCACATACCTCTTGTGTCTGAGCCGTTGAATTGAGATTCTACTTTGTCTCTATACTGACGCTTAGCTTGTTTGATTGCCTTGCGGAGGGAATAGCTGCACTGTTTGTATTCGGTCATGTTTCCGGTCACCTTGCCCTGATTAAAAGCAGTGGTTCGCGCTTTCAGTTTCACTCGAATGCTGCCATCAATCCACGGTTTCTGGTTTGGGAATGTTTTAATCGTTGCTATGGGAACGACATCTTCAACGCACATTCTAATGAACTTGCACACCGAATCAGCGTATTCGTCAATGTTGTTGTCTGATGCAATACGAAACATATCCCAGTCCACGTGATGGAAGCAGTCTTGGAGTGTGGAATCAGAATGGTCGGACCAGCGTTGGACACAACAACAGCAGACAGTGCAACTACTGCAGTACCTTATAACTTCTCTGATAGTCAATTAATATTTCAGACTGCTGCTATCTTCTATCAGCAAGCCAAACCCGCATTTGTTTCAGATGCCTGGGAAGTGATGTGATATATCATGAACGGCTTGCTACTCCAATCGCAAGAGTGACTATTAACTCTCTACTGAGCTGCGGAAGAAAATTCAGCTATGTTTCGCTCAAAATTGATATTTTGAAGGCAAATGACGTTTTGTCTTTTTCTCAGAATCTCCCTTCATTTGCAACAGTGCCTTTGGCTCTCTCTTTCTCACTGTCCCTCAACACATTGTATTCAGACCATAACCTAGACAGAAACACCAAACACCAGATAAACAACCATCTCGGTAGACAGGGGCTGATGAGGAAGAAATTACTGTATAAGGAGAAGTGCCTATTGTTTGATGGTGTAGCCAGGTTTAAAGACGGCAATGTAATGCTAATTATGAGTACAGCTTCCTTCCCCACAGACACTCATGAATATGTAGTCATTCTAGGTTTTCGATTAACAAAAAAGGCACCTCAGAAATCAGATTAACTGTAGGAAGCATATGTGTTATGGTTTGGAGGTTTGATTAAATGCATTTCTGTCTGATTGTAGTCTGTCTGTGACACTCTCACACCAGAGCCTTAGTACTTGAGGATAGAACTAAGAGGTGAAAAGTAAAATGTATGCATAGCCTTCATACAATACAACAGCTATATATCTCTTCAGTTTATACTTGAAAAGCCACTCAGGGAGGCAGCAGTCTGTGTCAGGTCTGTAATGTCCCTGCTTGCTGCGGACATGAGAAGGCTCCAACGATATAACGTAGCCCTTGGGAGCTTCCCAGTGTTCAGAGGCCCGTTCCACATAATATTTCCCTCTCCAATCACCCGTTCAATTCTTCAACTATTTTTAAATATCCTGTAGAAGCTGTCTGCATGCTCTCATGCAGTTTCTTTCTCTCTCGTTATTCTACTTTGTAATCATCGTGACCGTCTCTCCCCGGCACTCAGGAATGAACTGGAATGAAGAAAGATCTTATTGTAATTTCAATCGAAACTGTATTACTGGCGGAACTGCACTACTCTCTGCCGACTACGCCATTAGAAGAAAAAAACCCTGAAGAGCTATAAAATAAGAATACGTTCCCATTCGTCTTTCCACACGCATACTGTAAGTTGCACCGCACATCCGAAGGGGGTTAACTTCTTGGCGCACCCATTAGCGGGATTATTTTCGTCAACATCCGCTGAATTGTAGAGTGCCAAATTCAAATTAAATTATTAAAAATATTTAATTTTCATGAAATCACAAGTGCAATATAGCAAAACACAGCATAGCTTGCTGTTAATCCACCTGGCGTGGCAGATTTCAAAAAAGCTTTATAGCTAAAGCAAACTAAGTGTTTATGTGAGGACATCTCTCTCAGCAGACAAAACATTACAAACAGCTAGCAGCAAAGTAGATTGGTCATGAAAGTCAGAAAAGCAATAAAATGAATCGCTTACTTTTGATGATCTTCAGATGTTTGCACTCACGAGACTCCCAGTTACACAATAAATGTTCCTTTTGTTCTATAAAGATTATTTTTACATCCAAAATACCTCCATTTGGTTGGCGCGTTATGTTCAGAAATCCACAATTTACAGACGTAAATTCCAAATAGTAAAGTCAAACGTTTTTTTAATAATCAATCCTCAGGTTGTTTTTACAATAAATAATCGATAATATTTCAACCGGACCGTAGCTATTTCAATAGGAGAGAGAGAGAATATGTCTGCTCCAAGCTGTTGGCGCATGCAAAACTCTGCTCGCACCCAGCCATCCACTGACGCGATGTGATCATTCCTGCTCATTTTTCAGAATAAAAGGCTGAAACTATGTCTAAAGACTGTTCACACCATGTGGAAGCCATAGGGAAATGAATCTGGGTGATATCCCTTTAAATGGAGGGAAGGCATGCAATGGAACAGGTAGCTTTAAAATAAGAGCCACTTCCTGGTTGGATTTTCCTCAGGTTTACGCCTGCAATATCAGTTCTGTTATACTCACAGACAACATTTTGACAGTTTTGGAAACTTTAGAGTGTTTTCTACCCTAATATGACAATTATATGCATATTCTAGCTTCTGAGCCTGAGAAATAGTCAGTTTAACTCTTGATACTCCCCATCCCGGATCCGGGATCGTGAATAAAGCCTCAGGCTCATTAGCATAACGCAACGTTAACGATTTCTGAAAATCGCAAATAAAATGAAAATAATGCGCCTGCTCTCAAGCTTAGCCTTTTCTTAACAACACTGTCATCTCAGATTTTCAAAATATGCTTTTGAACCATAGCAAATCAATCATTTGTGTAAGAGTATTGCAAGCTAGCTTAGCATTTTGCGTAGCATTTAGCACGCAACATTTTCACAAAAACCAGATAACCAAATAAATAAAATGATTTACCTTTGAAGAGCTTCGGATGTTTTCAATGAGGAGACTCTCAGTTACATAGCAAATGTTCAGTTTTTCCTGAAAGAATCTTTGTGTAGGAGAAATCGCTCCGCTTTGTACATCACATTTGGCTACCGAAACGAACCGAAAATTCAGTCACCAAAACGTCAAACTTTTTCCGAATTAACTCCATAATATCGACCGAAACATGGCAAACGTTGTTCAGAATAAATCCTCAAGGTGTTTTTTCACATATCTCTTCATTGATATGCAGTTTGTGGAATCCTGCTTTCCCTTCAGAATCGCATGGAAAAATACCAGCAGCTGAAAATGACGCACCAATTTCGACGGAGGACACCGGGCGGACACCTGGAAAATGTAGTCTCTTATGGTCAATCTTCCAATGATATGCCTACAAATACGTCACAATGCTGCAGACACCTTGGGGAAACGACAGAAAGGGCAGGCTCATTCCTCTCGCATTCACAGCCATATAAGGAGACAATGGAAAACGGAGCCTCAAAAATCCTGCTGATTTCCTGGTTGCCATTTCATCTTGGTTTTGCCTGTAGCTCACGTTCTAGGGCACCCACAGACAATATCTTTGCAGTTCTGGAAAATTCAGAGTGTTTTCTTTCCATAGCTATCAATTATATGCATAGTCGAGCATCTTTTTGTGACAAAATATCTTGTTTAAAACGGGAACGTTTTTCATCCAAAAATGAAATTGCGCCCCCAGAGTTTCAAGAGGTTAATTTGGGTTTGTATTTCATACAAACTGCCCCCTACACTCAACAGGTTAATGCTGAGTGGGTGTGGACTTTTTGCAGTCTGTCACGTCGTCTCCTCTTTATCTGAAAAGGAGAGGCGAGAAGGATCGGAGGACCAAAATGCGGCGTGGTATGTGTTCATGATGAATATTTAATTAGAGAAAGTAGTGAACACTGAATACAAAAACAATTAACAAATAACGACCATGAAGCTATAAATGAGACCTGTGCTGACACAAGCAACTAACCTAGACATGTGCTGACACAAGCAACTAACCTAGACAATCACCCACAAACAAACAGTGCAACCCAGGCTACCTAAGTATTATTCTCAATCAGAGAGAACTAATGACACCTGCCTCTGATTGAGAACCATACTAGACCGGAACATAGAAATCCCAAAATCATAGAAAACCAAACATAGACTGCCCACCCCAACTCACGCCCTGACCATACTAAATAATGACAAAATCAACAGAAATAAAGGTCAGAACGTGACACAGTCTTCAGACACAAATAATTAGGTAATCACAGGGACATGGTAGCTATTCTTAGGCTCATGTGAACAATTTTTTATTACTAGGCAAGTCAGTTAAGAACAAATTCTTATTTTCAAAGACAGCCTAGGAACAGTGGGTTAACTGCCTGTTCAGGGGCAGAATGACAGATTTGTACCTTGTCAGCTCAGGGATTTGAACTTGCAACCTTTCAGTTACTAGTCCAACACTCTAACCACTAGGCTACACTGCATACACAATAAGTGCAAAAATGTACCCTGTCTATTCAGCCTTAAACGGTGATGCATTTTGAAAACACAAGAGAGGTTACAGAAATAATCTGAAATGAACTTTTACACATGCATTTAGTGAAAGTGAAAATCATTCATGTGTTAGCAGCCAATATCAACTTGGGATATATCATGTCACTTCTCTGGAGTCCAGAGCAAGCAAAATCATATGGCCTATTTTTAATAGAGGTTGCAGGATCATATGGAAAGCATGTTGTGTCTGCACCGTGCCATCACTTTGGAGGGCAGCACGCTTGCAGAGTGCTAGTTGCCAGCCGGGTTTCTTCCTCACAAAGATCATAATAAATTGCCCAAAATCTTAAATCTTCATCCCATAATATTGAAAGCAGTGCTAAGTTACAGCTGTTTATCTTTAGTCATACACTGAGTATACAAAATGTTAAAAACAACTCCTTTTTCCATGACATAGATTGACCAGGTGAATCCAGGTGAAATATATTATCCCTTATTGATGTCACTTGTTAAATCAACTTCAATCAGTGTAGATGAAGGGGAGGAGACAGGTTAAAAAAAGGATTGTTAAGCCATGAGACAATTGAGATTGTATATGTGTGTTATTCAGATGGTGAATGGGCAAAACATAAAATATAGGTGCCTTTCAATAGGGTATGGTACAGTTGTAGGACACAGACTCACCGGTTTGTGTCAAAAACTGCAACGCAGCTTGGTTTTTCAAGCTCATCAGTTTCCAAGGTGTATCAATAATAGTCCAGCCCCCAAAGGACATCAAGCCAACTTGACAAAACTGTGGGAATCATTGGAGTCAACATGGGCCAGCATCCCTGTGGAACCTTTTGACACATTTTAGAGTTCATCCCCCAACGAATTAAGGCTGTTGTAAGGGGGAGATGCAACTCAATATTCGGAAGGTGTTCCTAATGTTTGGTAAATTATGTTTATTGTCAATAGGCACCCAAACTAGGCCTTTCTGAAATATGAAATTAGATCAATCAAATCATCAGGTAGCCTGTTGTGGAAAAGATGAGTCAGTAGTAGATCAATAAACTGTATTTTATATGGATGATAAACGTAGGTCTACTCTGTTTTTATCAGGCAAAAAATGTAATACATTATGCACATTCATTTTGGTCACTAATTTGGATATGTGCACCCACCTTTGTGCTCCATTGCTGATGACTGGTCATTGGTCAAAATTCAAGACGTGAAGGTTCTAAAACTGTTTGAATGATGTCTGAGTATAACATAACTTATATGGCAGGCGAAACCCCGAGGACAAACCATCCAGGAATTTCTAGATTTCTAAGGCACTTGCTTGCAGTTCCTATTGCTTCCACTGGATGTCAACAGTCTTTTGAAATTGGTTGATGTTTATCCTTTGACAAATGAAGAAGTAGGGCTGTTCAGAACGAGGGTCGAGTCTAGTGTACTGACATGATTGGGGCGCGCGACCTGAAATCTCTCCACCTTGGTTTTATCCGCTATTGAACGCAGTTTATCCCGTCTTAAATGTGATTGATTATGTACGTTAAATACCTAATGTTGTATTAGGAAAGTTGTTTGAAATGTTTGGACAAAGATTACAGGTAACTTTTAAGATATTTTGTGGCCATGTTGCGTGAATTGGAACCGTTTTTTTCTGGATCAAATTTTGGAGATATAACGACGGAATTAATTGAACAAAAGGACCATTTTTGATGTTTATCGGACATATTGGAGTGCCAATAGAGATGCTCTTGAAAGGTAAGACATGAATTATATCGTTATTTCTGAGTTTTGTGTCGTGCCTGGCAGGATGAAATATGATTGTCTGTGTTTGTTTGATGGGGTGCTGTCCTCAGATAATTGCATGGTTTGCTTTTGCAGTAAAGCCTTTTTGATTATACCCGTTATTGATGAGATCTTGTTTATGAAGTCTATAGAATCCTTTACATATGATGGCAATGCTTGCACATGAGTTTTAATAAAATAGTTTACAGAGTTTTCAACGGCTCTAGCATTGAGCCTATTTCTGCAACCCCTGGTCTGTCTGGATAATTACTTTGTTGTGTTTTAGGTTTCTGTAATTTCGGAAAATGTACAGGCATGGACGTATGGCACATTTGCAGCAAAGATATTCATATTCAGGGTTTGAGATAAGGTGCTTTAATAGGGCTTGCTCCAGATTAGAGCATATTTCCCTTTAGAACACTTGTGTGGGATCAACACTCAGTTTTCTATAGAAATGTTCATTGCTGAGTTGTCTTTGAATTTTTACTTTATGTTTTTCATAGTCTAAAAAAACTCGCAAAAGCTCTGACAAAGGCCGTGAAGCTGATACGTAAGCTTTTTAAAGATCAATGATACTATCAAGAGCAGTGTGTGGTTTCCTTTAACCTTCATCTTGTTCAACTGTTACCATGCACCTGCAAAAAAGATTGCTCAGATGTGCGAGTGCCTTTTGAGTTTAGAATTAACTTTAACTTTTAATTAAATAAATAAAATATAAAACATGCCTTATCCATGCCTTACCTGAGCGAGTGTTGGCACTCCAATATGTTCCATAAACATCACAATTGGTCCTTTTGTTTGATTAATTCCGTCCATATATATCCAAAATGTCCATTTATTTGGTGCGTTTGATCCAGGAAAAAAACAGCTTCCAATTTGCGCAATGGCACGACAAAATATCTCAAAGTTGCCTGTAAACTTTGCCAAAACATTTCAAACTACTTTTGTGATACAATTTTAGGTATTTTTAAACGTTATGAATCGTTCAAATTGAAGACGGATCTATCTGTGTTCATTACAGAGAAAACAAACCAATGCTACTGTCACACCCTGACCATAGTTTGCTTTGTATGTTTATATGTTTTGTTTGGTCACGGTGTGATCTGAGTGAGCATTCTATGTTGTGTGTCTAGTTTGTCTGTTTCTGTGTTTGGCCTGATATGGTTCTCAATCAGAGGCAGGTGTTAGTCATTGTCTCTGATTGGGAACCATATTTAGGTAGCCTGTTTTGGGGTTTGTGGGTGATTGTCCTTATTGTCCTTATGTCTGTCGTGTGCTAGTTTGCACCAGTATTAGGCTGTTTCGGTTTTCTTGTTACGTTTGTTTGTTTTGTATTTGATTCGTGTTTACTTCTGTTTCATTAAACATGGATCGCAATAGCCACGCCGCATTTTGGTCTGACTCTCTTTCACCTACAGAAAATCATGACAGCTACTTTTCAAGTCTTGCGCAACTCTCAACAGTGTCACCCGGGTCCTAGATGGCCGTACTTCTTCATTGCACAAAGGAATAACCTCTACCAAATTCCAAAGACTGGTGACATCCAGTGGAAGTGGTAGGAACCGAAAACAAGTGCTTAAGAAATATTGTTTCCCAATGAGAACTCACTGAACAGACATAGACCTAAAACAAAAATCTGAATAGTTAGTCCTCGGGGTTTTGTGTTCAGACAAATCCTTTAGGGTGGGTTTCGGAGCTCTGCCTATCCCAATGAGGATATGTGTTCACTTTCAGCTTCCTGTGACAACCGGAAGTGCCTTAAATTGAGGTCATAGAGGTTGTTTGGAAGGGAGGCTTCTTTGGGACCTGGGGGCAGTATTGAGTAGCTTGGATAAAAATGTGCCCAGAGTAAGCTGCCTGCTACTCAGACCTAAAAGCTAGAATATGCATACAATTAGTAGATTTGGGTAGAAAACACTCTGAAGTTTCTAAAACTGTTTGAATGAAATCTGTGAGTATATATGAGTACAGCGCTCAGCCACCAAAAAAAGCCAGACAGATACCGGCCATATTGTGGAGTCAATAGAAGTCAGAAATAGCATTATAAATATTCACTTTCCTTTGATAATCTTCATCGAAATGCACTCACAGGAATCCCATTTCCACAATAAATGTTTGTTTTGTTCGATAAAGTCCATCATTTATGTCCAAATACCTCCTTTTTGTTGGCGCGTTTAGTTCACAAATCCAAATTCACAAGGCACAGGCACTTAGTCCAGACGAAAAGTCAAAACAGTTCCATTACAGTTCGTAGAAACATGTCAAACGATGTATAGAATCAATCTTTAGGATGTTTTATCATAAATCTTCAATAATATTCCAACCGGGCAATTCCTTTGTCTTTAGAAGCCAGTTTTTCATACTGCGCCGGATATGCCACTCCACAGAGGATTATCTAGAAAAAGCAGAGGAGATGCGCATTAGGTTTCTAAGAAGAGGCTATTCGCCACAATGTGTGGATGAAGCTCTTAATTTGATATTGGTAAAAACATGAGAAGAACTGCTGCAAAAAGACCTGCTAAAGCTAAAGAACACTCTGTAATGTTTATAACCACATATACTTTGAACGCGAAAAGTGGGAGATGCGGTCAAGAAACACTGGCATATTTTATCATCGACCCAGATTTGCAGGCTAAATTTTAAAAAACACCACTTATTGTGTATTGGAGAGGTCGCAATTTACGCGCTATATTGGTTCATGCCAACTGCCAGCCACAAATTAAAATCAGCCAGGTGTTTTTACGCCCTCTTCCAAATGGTAGCTATAAATGCAGAGGATGTGCACAGTGCAACAATATGATGAAGTGTGAATATTTCCGCCACCCACATACAGGAAAACAGTTCCAAACAAATAACATTATTATGTGCTCCACCACCCATTTTATTTACATTATTAAATGTCCATGTGGGCTCTGCTATGTAGGTAAAACCTCTTGTTCTCTCAAACAGAGAATAAGTGAACATAAAAGTTCAATCAGGATAAGCTACAGGGATTATCCAGTCGCAGTACATTTTAACTTCTTGCGTCGCGCAATCCCGGATCCGGGATTCTATTTATAGCCTCAAGCTCATTAGCATAACGCAACGTTAACTATTCATGAAAATCGCAAATGAAATGAAATAAATATATTTGCTCTCAAGCTTAGACTTTTGTTAACAACACTGTCATCTCAGATTTTCAAAATATGCTTTTCAACCATAGCTAAACAAGCATTTGTGTAAGAGTATTGAGCGCTAACATAGCTATAAGCCTAGAATTCAGCCAGCAACATTTTCACAAAAACAAGAAAATCATTCAAATAAAATCATTTAACTTTGAAGAACTTCAGATGTTTTCAATGAGGAGACTCTCAGTTAGATAGCAAATGTTCAGTTTTTCAAAAAAATATTATTTGTGTAGGACAAATCGCTCCGTTTTGTTCACGTTTGGCTATGAAAAAAAACCTGTATCCAGTTATAGCCTCAAGCTCATTAGCATAACGTAACGTTAACGATTTCTGAAAATCGCAAATAAAATGAAAATAATGCGCCTGCTCTCAAGCTTAGCCTTTTCTTAACAACACTGTCATCTCAGATTCAAAAATATGCTTTTGAACCATAGCAAATCACTAATTTGTGTAAGAGTATGCTAAGCTAGCTTAGCATTTTGAGTAGCATTTAGCACGCAACATTTTCACAAAAACCAGATAACCAAATAAATAAAATCATTTACCTTTGAAGAGCTTCGGATGTTTTCAATGAGGAGACGCTCAGTTACATAGCAAATGTTCAGTTTTTCCTGAAAGAATCTTTGTGTAGGAGAAATCGCTCCGTTTTGTACATCACATTTGGCTACCGAAACGAACCGAAAATTCAGTCACCAACAACGTCAAACTTTTTCCGAATTAACTCCATAATATCGACCGAAACATGGCAAACGTTGTTTGGAATCAATCCTCAAGGTGTTTTTTCACATATCTCTTCATTGATATATCGTTTGTGGAAGCCTGCTTTCTTCTCTGAATTCCATGGAAAAATACTTGCAGCTGAGGTTTGCGCACCAATTTCGGCGCAGGACACCGGGCGGACACCTGGTAAATGTGGTCTCTTATGGTCAATCTTCCAATGATATGCCTACAAATACGTCACAATGCTGCAGACACCTTGGGGAAACGACAGAAAGGGCAGGCTCATTCCTCTCGCATTCACAGCCATATAAGGAGACAATGGAAAACGGAGCCTCAAAAATCCTGCTGATTTCCTGGATGCCGTTTCATCTTGGTTTTGCCTGTAGCTCACGTTCTAGGGCACGCACAGAGAATATCTTTGCAGTTCTGGAAATGTTAGTGTTTTCTTTCCAAAGCTATCAATTATATGCATAGTCGAGCATCTTTTTGTGATGCTGATATAGCGCCCCCAGAGTTTCAAGAGGTTAATGACCTAAATGATGACATTTCTACCTTTTAGATGTTGTGGCATCGAAAAAGTTAAGATATCAGACAGGGGATGTGATATTAATAATAATCTGAGTAAAAGAGAATGTTTTGGGATTTTCACCCTCCATTTCCCAAAGGACTTAATGATGAAATGCCTATGTATGTTATGTTGTGAATTTGAACATGAATTATGTCACTCTTTAAGATTACTCTGATGTTTTTGGTACGATGTACCCAATGATAAAGCTTGCTATGTCCTCATTGTGGTTTTACACATGTGTTTAATACGTCTTATTTATACACTTTATTCTAATATTTATGAAGTGCATAATGTTATATTTGGTAGCACTTATTTGTTTTTCCTTCACCTTCAACCCCTTTCGATGCGTGGAACGGATGTGGGTGGGGATAGGTCTACATAAAAGGGTGCTATTTTTTTTTAAAGCTCTGACGAAGGCCGCAAGCCTGATATGTAAGGTTATTAAAGATTAGTGATACTATCAAGAGCAGTGTGCGGTATCCTTTTCCTTCATCTTGTTCAACTTTTACCATGCAACTGCAATGAAGATTGCTCAGATGTGCGAGTGCCTTTTGAATTTTGAAGAACAAGAACAACAAAAATTGTATAAAACCAACCAAAAATTGGGTAGGGGCAAAATTATACTACCACTGAAAAGGGCACTTTGGAGACTGAAAGGGCAAAGGGGCATGTGCTCTGCACAGGTAGAGCCATATCTGTTCACGTGCCTGTTAGCTATTGCTAATTTTTTCCAACCTCCAGGATTCCGGGCACATCCACATGTTTATGCATTCGTCACATTTCATTTCAAAGTAGTCATCAATTACTAAAGGTGTTGGGCCCCCAGGCGTCTGTGAACGGCGTGTTTCCATTAGCACCTATCAATGACTGATTAACCTCTTCCATTATGCTGGTGTTATAACACAGGAATGTTTTTTGCTCTGTGCAACATGGTCGTATATTTAGGTTGCATGTTATAGAATCAAAGGCACTTGAGCACTCTAGATTCCTGTAGTAATAGGGTTGAGAAAGCCAAGTACTGTAAGATGTATAATAACAGGGGCTATTTCACATGACATGGTTCAAAGCCAAGATCATTCAATTAGGTCATAAACCTACCTTAAGAGGTAGTTGTGGTTGGAAGCAGATGTTGGGACATAACCGCTGTCTATAAGTCTGTACGTACGTCTGTCTGTCTATACATTGAACAGCCTGTCTGTCTTTATTTTTGCTAAATTGTAATTACTTGCTACTATGGCCTATTTATTGTCTTACCACCTCAGTCCATTTGCACACACTGTATATAGACTTTATTTTCACTATTGTGTTATTGACTGTACGCTTGTTTATTCCATGTGTAACTCTGTGTTGTTGTTTGTGTCACACTGCTTTGCGTTATCTTGGTCAGGTCACAGTTGTAAATGAGAACTTGTTCTCAACTAGCCTACCATGTTAAATAAAGGTAAATAAATAAAATATATATATATATATATTTCTCTCAGTCTAAACACACTTCTTTCATTTACAGATCAACAGACTATGGCTCCACCTATGAGAGAATGAATGACAAAGTGGGATCTAAGACGGTGCTCAGTTACCTGTATGTCTGTCCATCCAACAAGAGAAAGGTAAGACAAACTTCAGAAGAGTGATTTTCAATAACACAGTAATGACTAAGACTCAGAAGGACTTAATTGCATTTAGTTGAGTTAAAGTGGAACTGAAATGTCCGTTGTCCATTCTCTGCTGCCGCCATTTGTTCTTTCTGATCAAACCATATGTTAAGGTTAGATGGTCGACTCAAATAAATATGGTTTGAATAAATCATTTCTTTCAAAGCATTGAAATGTTTTTGTAGTTCGTGAAATAACCAAAGTTTAATGACCATATTTAGCTTACATTGCCTTATACTGGCAGTTTGCCTGGTCTTAGAAAGTAAATTCAAGATTGTTACCAAGCAACACTTACTCATACTGTAGTTAAAGCCTCAGAACATTTACCATGACACAACACAAAGACCAGAAAGACAGAACGTATTGAAGAAAGAATCTTGTTGGTTTGTAGATAAACGCTGAAGCAAAACTAATTTTAAAAAGTAGTTGCATCTTCTCTGAGCGAAGTTTCTTTTTACTTTGGGAAGCAGACCATCTATTCCACATTATAACACACGTGTCTCAATCTCCACTGAAACCTTTAAAAGGGTCATGTTAAGGTCCCTCACTAGCAGACCGTCCATGAATAAACTTTGCTCTGTCGGTAATGTGAGGGGAGAAGGGCCCTAGCTGGCTTTCTTGGCCTCCCGAAGAGAGTCAAATCAGTTCGTAGATCACTAGCGCTGACCCTGAAAATGCCTCCATGGAAAGAGAGAGTTTGTGGGATACCGAGCTGATGGACTTAACCCGTGTCAGCCTTGGACTCAGCAATATCTAGGTCTGACCCTGTGACTATTTTCCTACTGACCGGCCAGACTTAGTGATAGAGCCTATAGTCTAGTTGAAGGTAGAGTATGCCCATCAAGCACAATCCCCAGGTACAGGGATATAGGCTAACCAGTCCAAAGACACAAGATACGTGGACAGGCAACAGATTTACTGCCAAGGGCCTTATCATCTCCCATTCATGGTGATAACTGCAAGATCCTCAGTCTTTCTTCACCCAAGTTTGGGAATTACGTTGTAGTAGAAGCTAGCAACAAGATCCTATTATGACCAGATGCCCACTATTGACCTCTGGCTTCCACCGATCCACAATGCTCCTCACCTTATCTCTTATCTCATTATCGATGGATGAGCCCAACTCTCTACTGGATAAGCTGGGCCATTTTCTTCCCATTCCAGTGGCCAAGCATAACATCTGTGTGTATGGCATGAAAAACACGAAGAGGATTATCTCTGTATCTGTTGAGATGAGGCAGTAATGACCCTTAAATCATTGTGACAATATATTTGTGTATTTAATGCCTCAAGGGTGTTTTTTCTCCCACGTGAATATAGCATGACAAGTGATTGTTTTTCTCACAACAAGATTCTGTTAACGTCACCGACTATATTCTCACATGATGTCTAAAGGAACAAATCCAGAGGCTTGACCTTTCTAAGAGCAGATTATAGATTTGAATGATGGTGCTGACATTTATCTTCAAGCTTGTAAAGAAAACACCCATCATGAATTGCCCTTATGCATGTTCAACCTTATTTCGAGGTCTTCTGCACAGTTTGACTCACAACCACTTCTAATAATGAAGAGTCTAGCATTCTAAATATATAAATATAATGAATAGACATAGAATGAATAGACATTCTATTTCTATGATTGTAAATCGATTGATGTCCCAATTCACCAGAATTTAGCCTTTTTAAACCTTTCCTACAGAGCACTCACTCACAGATAGGCCACCATTGATCTGTGTTTGACAAGATTAATCTGCTGTGAGAAATCCTCTCCTCCTCTCCTCCCCTTGTTTGTGGTCATCAGATGGCTCGAGCACCGTCCAACAGCAGGCCCCTCAGACAACACAGCAATGGCTATCGCTCTCCTCTCTTGATGATTAGCCTGGTTGCTGGACTCCCACCAACTAGCTGAACATCAGCAGATAACATGCAGAGGTTATCCCTCCAACCTGTATTGATCTAAGCTTTTTTACCAAGCTCACTCCCCTTTGTTCCCGGGAGACGCATTGGTGATCAATTGGCAAGTGGATATGGAGCAAAATCTTAATTACCCGGCGATGCGATGGTATATTTGATGATGTGAAAGTTATTGACGATGCTGTGGGCTGTTACGTAAGCTCCCCTTGTGGAACTTAGTGCCCGTTAAACTGATTCAGGAACAGATGGACATCTCCATATCCATATGAGCCACATAAACAATCTCTGAAAGGAAATTCATTAAATCTACTGAGAGATGGGTTACGAGAAGGCTTTTAGTCCGGTTATGGTATTTGTCCAATACATTTTTATATATTTTGTAAGATAAATTATGTTTGAACAGGGTTTATTCTTGAACATGTCACATGGCAAACAATATTTACTGTGCAGGAAATTAAATCAGGCGGGTTAAAGATTCATCGTCTTTGGCAGTTAATACATTTCCAGACTTCTCCAATTCCTTTTACTCTCAACATATAAAGTGTAATATTACACCTTCCAAAAAATGCAGCAGTGATATATATATATATAGTGGATATACAGTGCAGCTATACAACAAGCCCTCAATAGAGATAGGTCTTAATATGCAGTGTATTACCGTAAATATAAAGGACGCCTGGTTGAAAAGGATTCGCCTAAATTATTATTGGAGAGCTGAGAAATGTTCAGTGTCTCCCTGTTCAGTGGTGAAGAAACACAGATCCACCCCAGACCCTTCAAGGACTTCTAGCATTTCTACTTTCACCTCTAAGTGGTGAGACAGAGAGAAAGGATCTGACAGAAGATTTAAAAAAATGCAAGGTGAAATACAATTTCTACTCATAATAAATGCTGTTGCTTAATACAATATTATGAAAAATGATTAGACCTGACATTAGAAACTATTTAAATGACATGTGACAAAGCCCTAAGACACTGGGAGAAATAGACGGGGCCCTTCACAGTCCCTCGGTGAGGACAATGAATGGCAAAATTTGAAGGTCGGCAAACAACAATAAATTGAAGGAACATTGTTTTTTAGCTTTAATGAAAAACAATTTATCCATATCACTATCAGGGAGATTCCTAGTTACAACTTGGGAAAGAGGGGTGGGGAGGATTCCTAGTTAAGCTGGGGAAAGAGGGTGTTATTTTTGTCAGTGACAAATGCGCTGCTGTTCTTTCCTATTCAAATCTGTTGCAGGGAAAGAAAACACAGCAGTTTGGGCTGTGTCGCTATCCAAGTCACGCTTTTCCCTTCTCCTTTTCAGTCCGGGTTTAGTAGTTAATTATCATTAAAGCCAGGTGTCAGGTTAATGTCTTATTGCATTGAATCACAAAGAGAAAGCATATTTGAGCTATGTATGTCTCATCAATCAATACGTCTATGGATTACTTTGAGAAAATAGGCCCTGGTTCTATATAGTGGAAATGCTTTTTAGGGATATTTCTGTTTTGAGAGTAATGAACTGTGATGAAAATGTCTGCTTTACTTCCCCCCCACAAATAAATCATATTATACCAAGATATAGATAGTACACCAATAAGGTCAGATTGTGTTACAATGTACTACAGTATTTCATATTATATACATCATACAGGCTTCCAAACAAAGGGCTTTTGTCACGGATCCCTCCGGAACTGTCATTACGCACACCTGGTCCCTATTCCCATTTGATTAGTACTTGTATAAGTATTCCCTTTGTTCACCATTGTCTTTGTTGGTTATTCTTACAATGTCCATTGGTGCGTGTGAGTACCTGTGCTGTGTGTTTTGGGCTTTCGTGCACTTGTCGATTGCGCAGAGGATTATGGGTCTCGTCCCGTGTGTTAATCATTGCGCGCGTGTGTTATTAAATCAAGGTACTCATCACTCTTTTTGTTTGGGTTTCAACCCTGTGTTTTGTTTAGTGTTTGTTTGGTCTTTGTTCCCGTGCATTTACACGGCACACTGTAATTTGGGCTTAAAAAAAACCTATTACACATTCCTGCGTCTGTCTCCCGAATCATTCATACCAACGTGACAGCTTTATCTTAAATAAGTTGTCAATGGTGTGTACTTTCACAGAATCTTAGGTTTTATACTATGAGCATGTACTCTTATTTACAGAATTATACTTAATATGTACCGTACATTTGTGTTCCTATTATGATTTTAGTTTTACAGATCTTGCTCTGTTGTTCCTTTCTCATGAGGCTCATTTCTAACAAATATGCAACAAAACATTTACATTTTCACTGAATTCATGGCAAAATGAAAGTAGAGACTGTACTATTCCTAACATGGAAATAGAATTCCTACCTCTGTGGTAACATTGAGCATTCCACTAAGACATTATTCTTAATTGCACAAATATTTGTTCTTTCTTATCACAGATTTAGATATTGTTCAAAACAAATTGCATTGCCTTGACTTGTAGTCATGCTTGGTAAACGGAAAGTTGTGGAGTTCTCTCTGGCGACACAGGTGTGTTACAGAATACCATAGCATAACAGGCTATTGAGTAACAGTATATTCTTAAAACTTATCCTATTCTTTAACATAGCAACTTATTGTTGTAGTTGTGTTGTGGCCCCTCATGGTTGACTTATAGGTCCACAGGGGCATTCTGAACCACCTCTATCTCATTAAAGGGAATATATCTGGAGGGAGGTGAGTGGAAGCCAAAGTGCACCAAAGAACAGACCTGTGAGTGCACTGGAAGAGGCCAAAAAACCATGGCAACAGAGCGCGAGAGGCACATTTGTAAAATTAAGTTTAAAACAAAGTGAAGGTGTAGTGCTAGTAGCAGCATGTTGCATGCCAACCACCAGACCTTGAGTGCTGGCATGGCTAATCCCTTGATCTCTCTCTCTCTGTCTATCTCTCTCTCTCTCTCTCGCTCTCTCTCTCAATCTTCCTCTCTCACCCTCACCCCTCTTCTCTCTCTCTCCATCCCACCCCCCTCTCCCTATCTTCCAGATAATGGTGCTGACAGACCCTGAGTTTGAGAGCAGTGTGCTCATCAGCTCGGATGAAGGAGCGAGCTACCAGAAATACCGCCTCAGCTTCTACATTCTAAGCCTTCTTTTCCATCCGACACAGGAGGATTGGGCCCTAGCCTACAGCCACGACCAGAAGGTGAGCTTCATGTCGTTTTTTCACCACAGTTGGTTGTTTGATACAGTATGCTTTGGATTTTGAACTGAGTTACACAGTCGGATAAAGCTCCAAGCTGTTGATGTTTTAACTTAATTCCATCCCTGTTCCAACGGTGCCTTATTGGTTAGTTGAATATTCTTCTGCCGTGATTTAATGATTTATTTACCTTCTGGAAGTTTTGATTAGAATTGTGATTATTGTTATCCATTTGATGATACTTTATTTAGATTTTACCTTATTTAATTGACATGGCAATTTAGTTAGATGCAATGGACATGTTTGTGTTATAACCTGATTACAATTACACAGTAACTTTACTTGTAACTGCTATGGAACATTCTAATATTCATTAGAAGATGTCAGCACAATTGGTCTGCAAACCACATACAGTGACAATGCAGTCCTATACACCAGTGCTCTCATCTGTAACCTTCCCTGTACAGTGGTCTCATGTTGAGGAGAGCGAGGAGAGCTCTGTACCCCCCATTCACACACAGGTCATATCCCATATAACCCCCCTTGAAGAAGACCTACCATTATGGCCAATGAGTCTTACCTAGCTACCAAGATGGCTATCACACAGGGGAGTCTGGTTGAGGTGGAGGAGGGAGAAGACTGAAACCTGGGTTGCTAACTGACCCCAATATCAGTCCTAACAATGAAACCTGGACCGATCCAAAGGTTGTAATTTGCTAAGCTTTTGGTCTGTGATGGCCTTTGTTTTAGAATGTGGACTACACTAGTTTGTAACAGAACCTTTAGGGCTGTTTAATGTACACTATAGATGTTGGTGATAATTTGTTTGCATTAAAAGGATGGACCTTTGTGGACAGGGAACACTCTCAGAATAAATAGCTTTGTGGACATGGAACACTCTCAAAATACATACCTTTGTGGACATGGAACACTCTCAGAATAAATAGCTTTGTGGACATGGAACACCCTCAGAATAAATAGCTTTGTGGACATGGAACACCCTCAGAATAAATAGCTTTATGGACATGGAACACTCTCAGAATAAATAGCTTTGTGGACATGGAACACTCTCAGAATAAATAGCTTTGTGGACATGGAACACCCTCAGAATAAATAGCTTTGTGGACATGGAACACCCTCAGAATAAATAGCTTTGTGGACATGAAACACTCTCAGAAGACATACCTTTGTGGACATTTACTTTTTTTTATATTCAAACAGCTCTGTCACAAGATTTGGCAGATGACAGTCTTTTTGTATTCAATGCAGGTCAACATCTATCTCTTTACTCAATGTCAGGAGTAAGCTGTTCAATTTAGAGTTCTTGAACTCTGGATGACCTCTCTTGACTCTTATCTCAGAATGTGTGGGCAGTGTAAAGGAATGATTACTATTGATGTAGCTGTTCCTCTCTCTCTCTCTTTCTCTCTGACTGAGGGCGCTACAATTAGAGTGTCTGTGACACATCTCAAAAAAGTATGAGGGTGGAAAGCACTTAAAGAACTCAACATAATACAGAACTTTTTTTCTTCTTATTCCTCTGGGGCTTTTGAACTGTTCAAGTCTCCTAATTGACTTCAGTTTTTGAGCTGCTTGTCTTATAAATCTTTTGACAAGAGCTGTTATGCTAGACAACGTCAGGCCCAGGTTTTTTAGTGCAGTTCAGTTATTCATGTCACACCCTCCCTGCCGTAAGATTCAAAGTGAGAAAGCAAAGATTATATTTTTCTGAATGGATTTAAAGTCTGAGATTTTATTGGGTTTGGGAAGGGTTAGGAAGCTAGTGGTGGAAGTCTCAAGGGAGAAGTGAAGACTAACCTTTTAAAAAACTCAAGTCCCTTCAATTTCAGTTATTTTCCATTCTTAACATTTTGTATGTCGGCTCACACACCTCGTTGGACCTGCGAGACAAGGCCTTGGGTCGCTAATGTATTGTGTAATGGAAATGTTCATCAAAACATTAACTTTGTGGGAGTGTTGAGTTCAAGTATTCAGTACCCATTGCAATTACTGTGGTCACCTGGGGATATGTGGTTTTGGTTTCATTATGTAGTTAGAAGTGTTAATGAGAGCAGACAATTTCCCTCAGAAAAAGCTGCCAGTGTAGATAAAATGACATTAGCACAGACAGACATAAAACATTGATTTTGAAAAAATGTTTCAGTTTTTGTCTATTTATCTATTGCCAGTCTATGATGAAGCCTAACAATATCTAGCCTGTTTAAGTTCAACCTTAGCTCCCTTAGCACCAGTCTTTTAATACAAGTGTTCCCTGTGTTTTATGACACCCTTATTCAGGTTTCTGGTGTTCAAATATTTTAGTTTTGTGTATGTCAAGAGGAGAACCCCAGGTGGCTGACATAACTTTGTTTTCCCCAATTAATGTTCATATCATTTAGTTTTGTGAATGTCAAGAGGAGAACCCCAGGTGGCTGACATAACTTTGTTTTTCCCAAAGAATGTTCCTGTCAGCCCCCTTTAGTCTCCCAGTCAGGCGCACAATGTCAGATGAAGAACGTCAGTTCACCGCATTCGGTACAACAACCAAATCATGCTGCTCTTAGATAGTTGACATGTTGGAGATGTATTTATTCACACTTCCTTTCAACCTTTGAAAAAAGTGAGCAAATCACTTTTCACCTCAGATGTATCAACAGAAACAAGTCACATTTCTTCACACGGTCAAACGAGTTCACAGTATCCAACGTTCCAAGATAATAAAAAAAAAAAATAACTCACCACAAATTAATTTGGATAAACTGCATACGCCATTTGAAGCCTAGTCACCCGGCACCACCATAACATTGCAGGCAACTCAACACAACGCCTAAGTACCGTTTGAAGCGAACGTCACCAACTCATTATGTGGTTATTTTTTAATTCCTACCACTGGGAGAAACAATCAGTTTAGCCAGACAGCGCCACAAGAATAAAGCCTTGGTGTATCTCAGGTTTATTTGTGACTTCTCCGGTCTCTAACTCACTTGCCCTACAGTGCGTAAAGGGATTTGATTAGCCCCTTGTCTGCATTAGGTTTGTTGTCTGTTACAGATAGCAGGATTAGTGTCATTAGTCAGGTGGGGGAAGGATGGCTTGAAGCCAAAAAGATTATAATACAATTAACTATAACTAAATGGAGTTGTGGAGTGGATTCTTCCTGGTGAGGATAAAGCTGGAGAAGGAGTTGTGGAGGGGGGGTTTCCTGCTCAGGATAAACCTGGAGAAAGGGTTTTGCAGTGTGGTCTTCCTGCTGAGGATAAAGCTGGAGAAGGTGTTGTGGAGGGGGAATCTTCCTGCTGAGGATAAAGCTGGAGAAGGTGTTGTGGAGGGGGGTATTCCTGGTGAGGATACAGCTGGAGAAGGTGTTGTGGAGGGGGGTATTCCTGGTGAGGATAAAGCTGGAGAAGGTGTTGTGGAGGGGGGTCTTCCTGGTGAGGATCAAGCTGGAGAAGGTGTTGTGGAGGGGGGTCTTCCTGGTGAGGATAAAGCTGGAGAATGTGTTGTGGGGGGGGGTCTTCCTGCTCAGGATAAAGCCGGAGAAGGTGTTGTGGAGGGGGGTCTTACTGCTGAGGATAAAGCTGGAGAAGGTGTTGTGGAGGGGGGTCTTCCTGCTGAGGATAAACCTGGAGAAGGTGTTATGGAGGGGGGGGGGTCTTCCTGCTGAGGATAAAGCTGGAGAAGGTGTTGTGGAGGGGGGGGGGCGTCCTGCTGAGGATAAAGCTGGAGTAGGTGTTGTGGAGGGGGGTATTCCTGGTGAGGATACAGCTGGAGAAGGTGTTGTGGAGGGGGGTATTCCTGCTGAGGATACAGCTGGAGAAGGTGTTGTGGAGGGGGGTATTCCTGGTGAGGATAAAGCTGGAGAAGGTGTTGTGGAGGGGGTCTTCCTGGTGAGGATCAAGCTGGAGAAGGTGTTGTGGAGGGGGGTCTTCCTGGTGAGGATAAATCTGGAGAATGTGTTGTGGGGGGGGGGTCTTCCTGCTCAGGATAAAGCCAGAGAAGGTGTTGTGGAGGTGGGTCTTCCTGCTGAGGATAAAGCTGGAGAATGTGTTGTGGGGGGGGGGGGGGTCTTCCTGCTCAGGATAAAGCTGGAGAAGGTGTTGTGGAGGGGGGGTCTTACTGCTGAGGATAAAGCTGGAGAAGGTGTTGTGGAGGGGGGTCTTCCTGTTCAGGATGAAGCTGGAGAAAGTGTTTTGCAGTGTGGTCTTCCTGCTGAGGATAATGCTGGAGAATGTGCTGTGGAGGGGGGTCTTCCTGCTGACGATAAAGCTGGAGAAGGTGTTGTGGAGGGGGGTCTTCCTGCTGAGGATAAACCTGGAGAAGGTGTTGTGGGGGGGTCTTCCTGCTGAGGATAAACCTGGAGAAGGTGATGTGGAGGGGGGGGTTCTTCCTGCTGAGGATAAAGCCAGAGAATGTGTTGTGGAGGGGGGGGGGTCTTCCTGCTGAGGATAAACCTGGAGAAGGTGTTGTGGGGGGGGGTCTTCCTGCTGAGGATAAAGCTGGAGAAGGTGTTGTGGAGGGGGGTATTCCTGCTGAGGATACAGCTGGAGAAGGTGTTGTGGGGGGGGAATCTTCCTGCTGAGGATAAAGCTGGAGAAGGTGTTGTGGAGGGGGGTATTCCTGCTGAGGATACAGCTGGAGAAGGTGTTGTGGAGGGGGGTATTCCTGGTGAGGATAAAGCTGGAGAAGGTGTTGTGGAGGGGGGTCTTCTTCCTGGTGAGGATCAAGCTGGAGAAGGTGTTGTGGAGGGGGTCTTCCTGGTGAGGATAAAGCTGGAGAATGTGTTGTGGGGGGGTCTTCCTGGTGAGGATCAAGCTGGAGAAGGTGTTGTGGAGGGGGTCTTCCTGGTGAGGATAAAGCTGGAGAATGTGTTGTGGGGGGGGTCTTCCTGCTCAGGATAAAGCTGGAGAAGGTGTTGTGGAGGGGGGGTCTTACTGCTGAGGATAAAGCTGGAGAATGTGTTGTGGAGGGGGGTCTTCCTGTTCAGGATGAAGCTGGAGAAAGTGTTTTGCAGTGTGGTCTTCCTGCTGAGGATAATGCTGGAGAATGTGCTGTGGAGGGGGGTCTTCCTGCTGACGATAAACCTGGAGAAGGTGATGTGGAGGGGGGTCTTCCTGCTGAGGATAAAGCTGGAGAATGTGTTGTGGAGGGGGGGGGGTCCTGCTGAGGATAAACCTGGTGAAGGTGATGTGGAGGGGGGTTCTTCCTGCTGAGGATACAGCTGGAGAAGGTGTTGTGGAGGGTGGTCTTCCTGGTGAGGATAAAGCTGGAGAAGGTGTTGTGGAGGGGGTCTTCCTGGTGAGGATAAAGCTGGAGAAGGTGATGTGGAGGGGGGGGGTCTTCCTGCTGAGGATAAAGCTGGAGAAGGTGTTGTGGAGGGGAGGGATCTTCCTGCTGAGGATCAAGCTGGAGAATGTGTTGTGGAGGGGGGGGGGGCGTCCTGCTGAGGATAAACCTGGTGAAGGTGATGTGGAGGGGGGGTCTTCCTGCTGAGGATAAAGCTGGAGAAGGTGTTGTGGAGGGGGGTCTTCCTGGTGAGGATAAAGCTGGAGAAGGTGTTGTGGAGGGGGGTCTTCCTGCTGAGGATAAAGCTGGAGAAGGTGGTGTGGAGGGGGTCTTCCTAATGAGGATAAAGCTGGAGAAGGTGATGTGGAGGGGGGGGTCTTCCTGCTGAGGATAAAGCTGGAGAAGGTGTTGTGGAGGGGGGTCTTCCTGTTCAGGATGAAGCTGTAGAAAGTGTTTTGCAGTGTGGTCTTCCTGCTGAGGATAATGCTGTAGAATGTGCTGTGGAGGGGGGTCTTCCTGCTGAGGATAAAGCCGGAGAAGGTGTTGTGGAGGTGGGGGGGGGTCTTCCTGCTCTTCCTGCTGAGGATCAAGCTGGAGAATATGTTGTGGAGGGGGAGGGGGTCCTGCTGAGGATAAACCTGGAGAAGGTGATGTGGAGGGGGGGGGGGTCTTCCTGCTGAGGATAAAGCTGGAGAAGGTGTTGTGGAGGGGGGTCTTCCTGGTGAGGATAAAGCTGGAGAAGGTGTTGTGGAGGGGGTCTTCCTGCTGAGGATAAAGCTGGAGAAGGTGTTGTGGAGGGGGTCTTCCTGGTGAGGATAAAGCTGGAGAAGGTGTTGTGGAGGGGGTCTTCCTGGTGAGGATAAAGCTGGAGAAGGTGTTGTGGAGGGGGTCTTCCTGGTGAGGATAAAGCTGGAGAAGGTGTTGTGGAGGGGGTCTTCCTGGTGAGGATAAAGCTGGAGAATGTGTTGTGGAGGGGGTCTTCCTGCTGAGGATAAAGCTGGAGATGGTGCTGTGGAGGGGGGTCTTCCTGGTGAGGATAAACCTGGAGAAGATGTTGTGGAGGGGGGGGGATGGAGGGGGTCGTCCTGCTGAGTATAAATTGGAGAAGGTGTTGTGGAGGGGGGGTCTTCCTGGTGAGGATAAAGCTGGAGAAGGTGTTGTGGAGGTGGGGGGATCTTCCTGCTGAGGATCAAGCTGGAGAATATGTTGTGGAGGGGGAGGGGGTCCTGCTGAGGATAAACCTGGAGAAGGTGATGTGGAGGGGGGTCTTCCTGGTGAAGATAAAGCTGGAGAAGGTGTTGTGGAGGGGGGTCTTCCTGCTCAGGATAAAGCTGGAGAATGTGCTGTGGAGGGGGGTCTTCCTGATGAGGATAAACCTGGAGAAGATGTTGTGGAGGGGGGGGGGGGTCTTCCTGCTGAGTATAAAGCTGGAGAAGGTGTTGTGGAGGGGGGGTCTTCCTGCTGAGGATAAAGCTGGAGAAGGTGTTGTGGAGGGGGGTATTCCTGGTGAGGATACTGGAGAAGGTGTTGTGGAGGGGGGTCTTCCTGGTGAGGATAAAGCTGGGGAAGGTGTTGTGGAGGGGGGTATTCCTGGTGAGGATAAAGCTGGAGAAGGTGTTGTGGAGGGGGTATTCCTGGTGAGGATAAAGCTGGGGAAGGTGTTGTGGAGGGGGGTATTCCTGGTGAGGATAAAGCTGGAGAAGGTGTTGTGGAGGGGGGTATTCCTGGTGAGGATAAAGCTGGGGAAGGTGTTGTGGAGGGGGGTATTCCTGGTGAGGATAAAGCTGGAGAAGGTGTTGTGGAGGGGGGTCTTCCTGGTGAGGATAAAGCTGGGGAAGGTGTTGTGGAGGGGGCTCTTCCTGGTGAGGATCAAGCTGGAGAATGTGTTGTGGGGGGGGGGGTCTTCCTGCTGAGGATAAAGCTGGGGAAGGTGTTGTGGAGGGGGGTATTCCTGGTGAGGATAAAGCTGGAGAAGGTGTTGTGTAGGGGGGTCTTCCTGCTGAGGATACATCTGGAGGTGTTTGTTTGGAGGATGTATGCATTGTCACAATTGCAGATGGATGGAGGTGTGCTGTTTAATAGAGAAAGGAGTGAGGAGACCATGTGCCAACATCAAGGAAACAGATTGTTGCGTGTTTGAGAAACACAACTTTTTGTCATTGCTCTGCCTTTCTTGCCATACACCTGTGTTCCTTTGGTGATATGGTGGAGGTGTGACATCCTTTTGGTTTTTCATCATGTGATGGCCAATTTATATTGAGTTTAAAGCCCCAGTTGATGGACTGCCTCTTCAATTCACACCACAGATTGTAACCACCATGTAACCAACCATTAATGAATTTTCATGTGTGCTTGAGATTACTATCTTACTAGAGATCCACTTGCGGCCAAGTTTCAGCCTCCAGGCAGAGACAAACATGTTTTTTGCTACAATGTCCTGGTACTGGGTAAAGTTCATGATGCGCTGACCTTAACAAGGACCACAGGACCAGTGGAAGACAAATATCCCCATAACGTCAAAGATCCACCATTTATTTTACAGGTATGGGGTTCTTCTCTTCATATGCATCTTTCTTAAGACACCAAACCCACTGCTTGTGTATATGGCCAAATATCTTCTTTTCATCTTATCCAACAAATGTAAGCTGTGCCACGATCAGATGACATGAACATTTAGCTCATTAGCCATGCAAACCATATCATCTACTTTTTTTTTATTGCTCAGTATTTTGTATTATTTGTTGAATATAGTATTGTTTTGATCATCTTTCTCAAAAGGTGTCAAATATTTTGTACCTGACTGTAAGTGGGTATGACATCCTTTTGTCTTTTTACAATGGGCAGCTCTGTATTGCATTCCAAGCCCCAGTTGCAAGGCTAAGGCAGGCTACCTTCATACAGATACTGGGTTATTGGGTATTGGGTTATGTCTTATGAGTAGCCCTCCTTGCCCTTGGTGAAGACCACACGTCCACAGGGTGTATTTAGAATTCCTATCCACTCACCTGAAGGCTTTGATATTTCAGGATCGTCATAACCTTTATGTGGGGGGAGCTGTCAGTTTATTGGTATTCTGCTGTCAAATCATGTGGGTGGGATACGGTGTGTGTGTGTAGAAGGGTGTGTGTGTGTGACAGGGAGTGGGAGAGAAGATGATTAATTGAAGTTTGTTTACCTGTTTTGAAACAGGGCCTCCAGAATATTCTCACTTCTTTCCCTCAGTTTACCCTCCAAACCCCAACTATCTGAGATCTCTTTGACACTGGGTCAAAATCGCCTAATTTTAGTGAAACAAATTGGCCCATATTACAGTGACAGTGAGGGAGAAACACAGTTTGCATACGTCCCTTCCCTGAACGTGCACTGATGGTGATCTGACACTTTATTACTCTTCTCCCACTCCCTCTCTTGTTTCACCCTGTCCCTGCCTTTTGATCCCCCTCTTCTCCTCCGTCACAGACAGAAGTCAGAGTGTGTATCTCAGTATCTCGGCCAGGGACAAGGCTGACATTTACCTCTGCAAATAGGATCAGCTGGGTATCAGTGTCAGAGCTGCTATCCTTCCAGCATTTTTCTGTGGGGAAGAAATAATAGTCAGCGTGATGGATTCTGCCTTTTGCTGAACCTCGCCTCCTAACTACAGTCCAACAGCCTCGTTCTGTGGCCGGCTCCACTTTCATATGTCACTAACATGACTCGGTCTGCATTTTTTTCTTGTTTATCAGTATAATAAAGTCTCTCTCTGAGGGAGAGCGATAGTGAAAGGGATGGTCATTTTGAAACCATTAGTGTTTATGGTCATTTGAAGCTGCCAGCCAACAGTATTGGTTTCCTCATCATCTGTTAGAAATAGGGGATTATCAAAGCAGCTTCCTCTTTCAGTGGAATGTTGATGTGGACTGGAGTTGGTCTATACTGGAGTTGGACTATACTGGAGTTGGACTATACTGGAGTTGGACTATACTGGAGTTGGTCTATACTGGAGTTGGTCTATACTGGAGTTGGTCTATACTGGAGTTGGACTATACTGGAGATGGACTATACTGGAGTTGGACTATACTGGAGTTGGACTATACTGGAGTTGGACTATACTGGAGTTGGACTATACTGGAGTTGGACTATACTGGAGTTGGACTATACTGGAGTTGGTCTATTCTGGAGTTGGTCTATTCTGGAGTTGGTCTATTCTGGAGTTGGTCTATTCTGGAGTTGGTCTATTCTGGAGTTGGTCTATAGTGGAGTTGGTCTATAGTGGAGTTGGTCTATAGTGGAGTTGGTCTATAGTGGAGTTGGTCTATAGTGGAGTTGGTCTATAGTGGAGTTGGTCTATAGTGGAGTTGGTCTATAGTGGAGTTGGTCTATAGTGGAGTTGGTCCATAGTGGAGTTGGTCCATAGTGGAGTTGGTCCATAGTGGAGTTGGTCCATAGTGGAGTTGGTCCATAGTGGAGTTGGTCCATAGTGGAGTTTGACTATACTGGAGTTTGACTATACTGGAGTTGGACTATACTGGAGTTGGTCTATAGTGGAGTTGGTCTATAGTGGAGTTTGACTATACTGGAGATGGTCTATACTTTGTCGATACAGACTACTATACTCTGTCGCAGTAGAGCAGAGTTGGTCTGTGCTAAAACTTCCAATAAGATACCAAATCTGGGCGATTCTGCCTCATACCGTAGATTTGGACAGCAAGCCAAATTGTACCCGCAAAGGTGTACTCTACATTATTGATATTACTTTTCCAGAGGGTCAATTCCAGTATATCTAGCCTGTAGTGTTATGCTACACACCTGGGAGTAATTATCTACCTTTCCCATGAGATTAATAACCAAACACAATCAAATGCCAGGGGAATACTTTTTCATTTGCCTTTTCATTCGCACTCCGCTGCAATTCCTTTCCCACATATATTCCACTTAGACATGCATTCAGTGCCAATTTTGTTTTGGATGGGAAACCTTTGATGCCCTTGAGGCTCAGAACTTATTTGTTTAATGTGGCCCGGAGATTGGCTCTTTAGGACAACATTAGTATTGTACTAATTGGAGTGTGAAATTATATGGAGTCGTCATTGCACGAAATGCCATTGCACAAATAGTGCGGAGGGAGGATCAAAGATCTATAGTTCAAAAGTGTTGCGTTCACCAGAAAAAACCTTGATGTAATTTCCCTTCCACCTACCCCCAGCTCTAGTCGTACCCCCGTCTACTTCCCCACATATTCCCTAATTATCGTAACTTGCCCAGGAGCCTATAAATCGGGTACAGTAGTGAAACTAAGTGTCTCATCATTATGCGGTCTCCACCTATCCTCTCTCAGAGAAAATCTACCATATGTCCTGAGGAGTAGTGGCATAATATTGATTCCGTAAGATTTTTATGAAAGAATTATCATTAATTACATCCTTGTGCCATTTTGTTGTCTTTGGCATAATGTGGTAAGTTGAATTACTCAACCGGTTGACTAATGGTAATGGGTGACTGAATATGACAGGGTCCATTTTGGGTTTGGTATAATACTGTTAGTTCATTCCCTATGTGTTAGGAAATCCCATTGGAGGTCCATGGCAAGACAGTTGTCACGTTAATAACATGCATGTTGGGGTGTTAATATGTTCATCGTGCCACCATGGAGATATAAACCAGAACGTCTACAGTATACTGTATATAGAAATATATAGTCCCAAGCTTATTGTAAAGCTGAACTCACCATAAGGAGAAAAAGTGCCACTGTTCCACCCAGCACATGTGTTATTGCTTTTGTTTAGTTGAAGTAACAGAGGGGAGGAACATCCAGCATCGCAGTAAAAAATAAATCAAAGCACATCATCTGCTGTTCTATTGTGCGGGCAATGATGTCGGAAAAAAACTAAACAGTATTTGTTGCTCGAAGTAATTTTGATGTTGTCATACACAATGTTTGTTTTCATGCTCAATACAATACTAAACATGCGAGTGCATGGAATATGCCGTATTGAAAGGTTGATGTTGCTATATAGTATTTTGTACGGCAGACTACTAAACGATAGGTTCATATCTAAATCTGGAATGACATAACTGCCATGTCCATTTGCAACATTACAAATGGTACAGCCTACTTTGTAGTGTACCAGTTTGTGTGATGCAGGTCATTGCTGGAAGGGAATATCCTCTGAAACCCAATAAGATACGACATGTTGTTCAATTGTACGGTACACTAACTTAGAGAGCAAGGTGACCTGGAAGTACAAGAATAGTGATTTTAAGAAACAACAGTGTGCATTTTGGATGGGGAGCAAATTAAAGTAATGGGGGCTATATAATGAAAGCGGGAACAGCCTGAAATGTACATTGTACCTTTTTGTCTCATCCTGAGTAGAGTGATAGATGGACCCCTATCCCCCCTCCCCCTCCTCCTATCATCCTCTCTCTGTTATTCAGATAAAGCCATGAACCGGAGTTGAGTTCAGCCCAGAGCAAACCATACACTTCAAGGGCATGTGAACATTTCTGAAGGATAGTTTGTTGGCTTCTCCTGGTTTCACAGAGAGCATACTGAAGAGGTGTGGCCCACATCTGGACACACCCATCGTCAGTCTGTCAGGGTCTTAGGATTTGGAGGTATAATCAGTCTGGAGAGAGAGGCAGGCTGGGAAATGAGAAAATCACACTCTGATTGTTGAGGAAAATGGGCACATAACTTTTGTGGCAGAACTAAGTTGTGTAAATGGAGAAGGCTCAGGGAGAGGTAAAATGTTGCTAATCGCTAAGCTGTTATATCATCAAAACAACATGTGTGGTCGTTCTCTTGACACTTTCTACCTCATTAACCTTGTCGATTAGGTTTCTCCAACATTTGTTGCTTGCCATTGTTTTTGCTTTTCAAAACACAAATATATGTAACGAATGATGGCTGTTGGCACTTAGCTGACTGGATCATTTTTCTCCAATCCAATCTCCCAGGCGAGCAGCTACCAAAAACCACTCAGGAAATGGTAGGAATCAGCCTTGTTGAGCCTGCCACACAGTCCCTCCAGTCCTTCTTTAAGCAAACACTGCTTGACTTAATCCACCCTAATGATGCAAATGTATGTAATTAATTATTTTCTACACAGAATTGTATCGCCACTAAACGTTAGCCCAAATGCAACGAGGGACATCTCTCTCAATAACGTATGCAGAGCGAGAAAATACATTAAAAAAATGGGTTTTTCTGTCTTCGTTTGAATTAAATTGACTGTTTAAAAATGCATAAAACTTCTATTCTGTGGTAATAATAGTAATATGTGGGATATTGCCTTTTTGTGGATGGGTTTCAGCTCTTGTCGTTGGAGGAGTCTCCTTCAGATAAGCTGGTTTAAATCAATCCTTGTCTGATAGGAGTCAGTGAATTTATAAATCCCAGAGCGCTTTCACTTACAGGATCATCTCTTGTCATTGTAATCTGCAGCTGACACCTTTCTGCTGCTCAATACTGATTCTTCATTCTAAAACCTCCCGTTTCTGTCATCGACAAGACTTAAATAGATGCACTATAGTACAGACAGAGAGAGCAGTAAACCATTTTTCTGATTAAAGAGCTTGTGTTGTGTTAGCAGAAGCAACAGCATCTGCCCTGTTTGTGTGTTCCCGGACCTGTAGCCAGGTAGTAAAAGTTTAGTATCCAACTGTGGTTGTATTATATAATGCGGTGCAAACCCTGCAATGGAACACACTGTATGACAAAATTACTTCCTTATGTCAGCAGTTTCACTCCTCCTCATAAATTGATCCTGGAAGGTGATGTTGATCTTGAGCCAAAATGGCCTCCACAGTCTCCAACACCGCAGTGCATAGGCCCACTTTGTCATGATCCGACCAGCAAGGTGCTGTGGAGTCTGACCCCAAAATGGTTCCTCCACAATAAAAACACACTCCTGTCTATTAATTTACTAACAGTATGTGCTGATCTAAATTAAAATGGCCTCCACCACCACTGCAGTGTCTCCCTTCTCCCACCCCCCTTAGACCTGGATGAGACCCTGCAAGGTATTGTTGGTCCAGAGACAACATGTCTGCTCCGCCTCCTCCTCCACTGTGGTGCATTTCTCAGCTCAATGCCCCTCCAGATGGCAGGTATCTTTAGTGCTCAGCCCATATGTCAGCTGAAGCTGCAACAAGTCGACTCCCCTTGTGGTTCACTGGACCCAGCATGTTCTCTCAGGACACCTTTAATGGACTTTAATTTGAAACACACTGTCATGACAATGACAATGCAGACCTCCATTTTGCCTTTAACAATGGACTAATAAGTGCCCATATTGCCTTTAGCAGTGAACTAATAGTGTCATTTTCTCTGCGTTTACCTCATAGCACTTCACAGCGCAATTATGCCTAATTGGATAACAATGCAGACATACCGAGCCTAAGTACTTAGTTGGGTATTATTAATTAGCATTGTGAATCACCACATTTTTTTCACAGTCTACACATGGGGCGGCAGGGTGGCCTAGTGGTTAGAGCGTTGGACTAGTAACCAGAAGGTTGCAAGTTCAAACCCCCCCAGCTGACAAGGTACAAATCTGTCACTCTGCCCCTGAACAGGCAGTTAACCCACTGTTCCTAGGCCGTCACTGAAAATAAGAATTTGTTCTTAACTGACTTGCCTAGTTAAAAAAAGTAATATACTTACTTACACAACATGGACCTTTTTAAAATCTCTAGGTGGAGGTTGTTGTTGATGAGTTTGCAGAGCGAATCCAACCGAGCGGAATAGATGACTGAGCTCAACAGCCATCATTCCTCCCCACCAAGAGATGACACATTTGGTGACATTGTGAACGGAAAGCAGTTGCAGCGCCGTTTTAACGCTGCTATCATTTGTTATTGTACAGCGGTAGTGCAGATGTTTGCCCCATTAAGATCCGGTGGTGGGTAATGCGAGAGGGGATTGGTATTGGTTTTACAGTAAAGTGGACTCCATTAGAGTTTGAAGTTCATCTCATGAGATAATTGTTTTATTTGGCAAGTGTATACTACTAGCAACTTTAGATTTTCCACTTACATTTTTAGTGTGACGGTATGCTATATGAGAATACATGCTGTTGCCATTGTTGCGTGTTTCATTTGTATGTGTCATCAAGCTCTGAAGATTATTACTTTATAGGTTAATTCATGCTGTGCTGTAATATGTATTACAGGTCTATAAGTCTGTAAGACTGGGATTTCAACATTATGCAATTAATTTTGACACATCGGCCTACCACAATATTCTTACTTCAGTGACAGCATGGCACCTAACACACATTATGGACATCCATACAGTATCATCAGGTCAAATTCCATTTCCAGTATTGTTCATCAGTTTCAAACATAACTGTCAAATTAACTACATCATTCTCTGGAGTTCGTTACAGAGTTTCAGCTCTACTGTACAGTATAAGGACATAGTATACATCCCAAAAGGCACCATATTCCTCATGGAGCTCTGGTCAAAAGTAGTCCACTATATAGGGAATAGGGTGCTATTTGGGACTGAACACGGTCTTATTTCTATAGAACATACAAGGGAAGGGGTGACACGTGATGCAGTAGATTGTGCTCCGGAGCAGAGACCTCTTATTCCCCAACACCCAGGCAGTTCAAACAATCCAGATGGTTCATTTGCATACACTTTCACATACTCTCCTCCATAGGTTAGTCTCCAGCACCGCCGCGTTGCATTCTCCTGGCTCCATTAATTCCAGACAAAATTGTCCCATCACCTTCTCTCCCTCTCTAGTCAGAGCCAAGGCACTGTCAACAGGTACGGTTTGATTTAGAGTACTGTACATAAATGCTTAAGGAATTCATAGGAGACTTAATTAGGTGTTGTAAAAGTGACTTATAGTAATTGTTCAGGACACAGTGTCTATAATACGCCATTACCATTTCCATAGCTCCACATGTCCTATTTCAGTTGGGAGGAGATTCTGCCATTATGTATTAGGGTGCTATTGGGGTGATAAAGGACCAATCCAGTCAAAAACATGATTTATCTGTGTTTTATATATACAGTATGTCCACGCTATTGAATAATACTGTGAAATTGTGAAAATTCTGATAATGTTCATTTAATGTAAGAGCTGTTTCAATAGACTTCCTGAAACTTAAGCACGTTGTGGTGGAATGGAGTTTTGGCCTTCCTGGTGACATTGAGATAAAATGGCTGCATTGGACCGTTAATGAATGAGGATGTTTTGGTGGCGAAAGAGAGGTCAGTTGTGATATCTTGCTTCCAGGGTTCAGATGAAAGAAGGCAGTAGGATAGATAATAAGAACCTCAGATAACTTTTCTGTGACTGTAGTCTTGTTTTTCCTACATATCTTTGACCACAGGAGCAAGAACATTAGTGAAAAAAAATATTTAAGTTTATTAATAGCTAAAGTTTAATGAAACCCAAAAACAACTGAAGTATGTATCCTAAAGTACGTCACCATTAAACGTAACAATCAAATACTATTGGCTTGAAATCCAATTTTAGATCTCCTACTTTATGAAGTCAATCAAACAAGTACAGTTGATTGTTGCCCTGCAGCATATGTGACCAACCGGCTCGATTCGGTCTTATGTAGCAACATTTGAAATTGTGTTTTTTACATTGCTTAAAAGTAGAGACTCAGAGCTAGAAAATGGTATATCATAGACTACAGAGGAACATTGGGAAAGTAATTGTGCTTTGAAAGGTGATAATCTTGTAACCTCACTTTTGAGAAAATGGCCCTTGAATCTTTTTGTACCTACTGGAGAACTTTTCTTTGTCTACACCCATTCAGCACTGTTCACACCCTTTTAAGCTTTAGCCCCAACCATCTCTTTAAGGATTCACATGAGAGGCTGTGTGCTAAACAACGAAAGATTTCAAGACTAATGCCTGGTTTATACAACGGGTGTGTTTCTAAATTTAAGTGTGTGCTCTGGGCGAGTGTGCTCTGGGCGTTCGTAAACTCAGAGGGTTGTAAACTCAGAGCGTTGTCAGATTGTCCGTTTGTAGATTCAAGGCGTTTTGCTCTCGGAGAACATACTGGACACTCTGGCTGAAAAGTAGGGATGAACCAAGAGTTCTGGCTACCGTTGGCTAGCTTGCTAGCTACTTCCAGACACAAACAGCTCACTCTGACCATTTTACTCGCCCTAGGAAAGCTGGTTAGGCACTTTGTTATGTTATCCAGAGTTTTGGTGACTGCAACTGTGCTGCTGTAACAATAAACATGTTTTGCCAATGTTTACTGACACCACCCATATTCAACGAGTGTTGAATGGTCATAAATTTGTCAGTTATTCTGCGCTCTGGAACACACAGATGAGAGTGCTCTAAAATCGGAGTAGATAGCCAGAGCGAATTTACCAGCTACATCTATCAACAGTTGTCGCAGTGACATCATAAACATTCTATTGAAATGGTTACTTGCATAGTGAAGTGTTTTGTTTGGACATGTAGCTAGCTAGCTAAACAATTAACCATAATCCCAACTCATAACATTACTACCCTGCATGAATCTGCAGGTAGCTAACCAATGATGTTCAATGTTAGCTCGCTAACATTTGGTTATAACTAGCAATGCAAATGGCTCTGAGATACAAATAATATTACTACACAGATCATACATGTAATGTTAGATAGCTAGCCAGCCAGCTAACATTAGCTAGTTAGCTAACAGCACACTTTAACTTTAAATGAAAATGTCTTGCTGACAAAATGTGAAATGTGTAATATCTGAAAATGTAGCTAGCTACACTCTCTTACCCGTGTACATGGATTGACGCTTCTCCCCCTCTTTGTCACAGTTGCTATGGTTGCCCTTAGTTTGAAGATGTAATCCGGAGCCTTCTGTGTTCGCTTTTTGACTCCGTCTGCATATTTGCAATCAAACGCCAGAATTTCTCAATTTCCTTAGCTATCAAAGTCTAATTCCACTGAATTTAAAACTCGGTCCTCTAGAAAGTGGAGAGCAGCACTTAAGCAGTTCTACTATGTGATATCTTTCAAAAAAGCCACATTAGAAAGGATTACCTACACATACTGGCGTGCTCATATTAAAGGAAGAAACCTGCCACAGGACATACCAGTTCAAAATCATCTCTCTGCATGTCCAGCCCACTCATTATCTCAGTTAATCATGGCTAGCGGGAAGGTTGCTGACTTTTTCCATGGCTAAACCAACTTAGCTTGTAATTTAACTATTTTATTCGGATTTACAGATGGCATACAAGTTTGCACATGAAAGTGTTCCGGAAGGCATTTCTGCAAAAAAAACTTAAGTCTGCCTTGCAAATGACTGCCATTTTAGCCCAGGGCTCATCCAGAGCTCACAGTAGGCTAAACATTCACAGGACCCAGACTGTTGTCAAATGATGTCACTCTGTTTCCTCTGTCAATCAGGATCCAGACATGACGGACAGAATGACAGTCATCTTAGTCATCATCTCATATCCACTACCATAATGAATAGGTAGTGATAGTACAGTGTTCAAAAGCATGTGTTGGTGAAATAATGTACTGTATCTATGTACAGCTACTAAAAGAGACCATGTTGAAGGGACGGCTGTCAAGATTGACCACATACTGTATACAGTAGTACAGCTTTTATACAGGTTCACTTTGGCCAAGACACTGTCATTGTGTCCAAGACACTGTCATTATGTCCAAGACACTGTCAGACTGGTGAAAACACTATCAGACTGGCCAATACAATTTCAGACTTGCCAAGACACTGTCATATTGACCAAGGCCATGTCTGACTGGCCAAGAGACTGTCAGACTTGCCAAGACACTGTCAAACTGGCCAATAGACTGTCATACGCTTTGTGCTAAGAGGTGATGAACCTTACCTTGTGGAGACATGACTTACAGCTTTTGATGTATCAGTCACAGAAATATGCTCATGTTCACTCGTAAAAAAATCACCTCCAGATATGACATTGAGCATTTTTATCTAAATGATATCAGTCATATGGACAATGGTAAAATAAAGCCCATTTATTCCTTCCCTTAATGACAAAGGCATAAGATTTAAGATGGCGCTGGAGAGGATGGCTGACGTTCTACATACTCCTAACCATACTCCTAACCATACTTATTTTCCACCATAATTTGCAAAAAAATTCATAAAAATCCTACAATGTGATTTTCTGGATTTTTTTTCTCATTTTGTCTGTCATAGTTGAAGTGTACCTATGATGAAAATTACAGGCCTCTCTCGTCTTTTTAAGTGGAAGAACTTGCACAATTGGGGGCTGACTAAATACTTGTTTGCCCCACTGTATATTATTCGTAGCCGTCTATTTACCACCACAGACCGATGCTGGCACTAAGACCGCACTCAAACAACTGTATATGGCCATAAGCAAACAAGAAAATGCTCATCCAGAAGCGGCGCTTCTAGTGGACGGGGACTTTAATGCAGGCAAACTTAAATACGTTTTACCAAATTTCTGTGCAACCAGAGGGAAAAAAACTCTCGACCACCTTTACTCCACACACAGAGATGCATACAAAGCTCTCCCCCGCCATCCATTTGGCAATTCTGATTCCTGCTTATAAGCAAAAACTAAAGCAGGAAGTACCAGTGACTCAATACAGAAGTGGTCAGATGACGCGGACGCTACGCTACAGGACTGTTTTGCTAGCACAGACTGGAATATGTTCTGGGATTCATCCAATGGCATTGAGGAGTATACCACCTCAGTCATTGGCTTCATCAATAAGTGCATCAATGACGTCACCCCCACAGTGACCGTGCGTACATATCCCAACCAGAAGTCATGGAATACAGGTAACATCCGCATTGAGCTAAAGGCTAGAGATGCCACTTTCAAGGAGCTGGACACAAATCCACACGGTGATGAGAAATCCTGCTATGCCCTCAGACGAACCATCAAACAAGCAAATGTCAATACAGGGTTAAGATTGAATCCTATTACACCGGCTCTGACGCTCGTCAGATGTGGCAGGGCTTGAAAACTATTACGGACTACAAAGGGAAACCCAGACACAAGCTGCCCAGTGACACAAACCTAATAGACGAGCTAAATGCCTATTATGCTCACTTCGAGGCAAGCAACACTGAAGCATGCACAAGAGCAGCAGCTGTTCTGGCTGAATGTGTGATGATGCTCTCAGTAGCTGACGTGAGCAAGACCTTTAAACAAGTCAACATGTACTCAAAGTATGTGCTGACCAACTGGAAATTGTCTACACTGTCACTGACATTTTCAACCTCTCCCTGACCGTGTCTGTAATACCTACATTTTTCAAGCAGACCACGATAGTCCCTGTGCCTAAGGAAGTGAAGGTAACCTGCCTAAATGATTACCGCCCCGTAGCACTCATGTCAGTAGCCATGAAGTGCTTTGAAAAGCTGGTCTTAGCTCACATCAACAGCATCTTCCTGGATACCCTAAACCCACTCCAATTCGCATACCGCCCCCACAGATCCACAGATGGCGCAATGGCACTCCACACGGCCCTTTTCCACCTGGACAAAAGGAACACCTATGTGAGAATGCTGTTCATGTGACTACAGCTCAGCATTCAACACCATAGTATCCATGGGGCTCATCACTAAACTAAGGACTAAACACCTCCCCCTGCAACTGGATCCTGGACTTCTTGACGAGCCAACCCCAAGTGCTAAGGGTAGGCAACAACACGTCTGCCACGCTGATCCCCAACACTGGGGCCCCTCAGGGGTGTGTACTTAGTCCCATCCTGTACTCCCTGTTCACCCACGACTGCATGCCAAACACAGCTCCAACACCATCATTAAGTTTGCTGATGACACACCGACAATGACGAGACAGCCTATAGAGAGGAGGTCAGCAACCTGACAGTGTGGTGCCAGGACAACAACCTCTCGCTCAGTGTGAGCATTACAAAAGAGCTGATCGTGGACTGTAGGAAGGGCGGGATGAGCAGTACCCCATTAACATTGACGGGGCTGTAGTGGAGCGGGTCGAGAGTTTCAAGTTCCTAGGTGTCCACATCACCAACGAACTATCATGGTCCAAACGCACCAAGACAGATGTGAAGAGGGCATGACAATACATTTTACAGCTCAGGAGACTTGGCATGGGTCTCCAGATCTACAGCTCTACAGCTCTCCAGTTCTACAGCTGCACCATCGAGAGCATCCTGACCGGTTGCATCACCAACTTATGTCAGAGGAAAGCCCAAAACATTGTCAGAGACTCTAGTCACAAACTCCATGATAATGTTCTGCCTTTATCAGAGCGGAAATCTGACATTCAGCTTCGAGGCCAACAATCATCAAACACCAGTTACAACTTATCCATATTTGCTACATGCAAACAAATTGTTATGCACACACACAATAGTAACTAAACTGGCATCAGCTGATGTACGAAGGGCTATATAAATACATTTGAATTGAATTTAATCATTATCATCCTGTTATTTATCACTGGCTTGGTACCAGATCTGATCCTATAGTTAAACCACCTTATTAGGATCCTGCATGTGGCAGGCAGGCGGACCCATGTTCCTCCCAATAGCAGTCTGCGGTGGCAGGCAGGCTGAGCCAGGCAGCTGGTAGCTAGGCCGGGCTAGTCTCTTATCACTCTGGACAGTGACATACAATGCAACTGGGTGAGCTCAAGCTGCACTCATTCATCAGGCCAATGACATGTTTATACTAAAACTCAGAGCTGTCACAAAGTGAGCTTCATAGTTTTCCACTCGCGTCAATAAATCAAAACACCTGCCGGATCCAGAGTCACTGATGAGGCCTGCCCGGCGATAGCCAAGAGACTGAGAGAGGAAGAGCTGTGCTGGGAAACCTGTCTAAATGGATGTTGAATGATTGAGGATAACAGTTGTTGGTTCCACTCATCTATTCATGTTGACGGAGGATTTCATTTTAAATCTATATGGCGGTACGTACGTCATTGTGTTTTGAGGCTTGTTTAGCTGTGTACTTTAGAATACAAAATGCTGACACCAACTGCAGAATTGTAAAAGTAGAACATATGGTTTACCAGGAAAGAGAGACGGAAAAAGAGAGTCATGATTGTGCCTAAACTAGGTAGGTAAAAAATGCAAGCTTTTGAGAACATGTCAAGCAGACTACCAAAAACATCTGATTATGTACAAGAACAAAAACATCACAGGGCATGAGGGCGTCACACAGCATGTGTTGTGTCTTCATCTAAAGAAGAATTTATTCTAATGTAGATTAAGGGAAAACACAGAACCTTATGTACAAACATTATAGCTGATGCACATGGTGCGTTGCGGCCCCAAAGAGTGGGCATTCAGCAGTCTGAATCACAGTCAAGGCTCCTAGATCATACACATGCCTTTTTTTACAGACAACAGCTTTTATATCGTCTGAAGCCAGCCAGTGAGAACGTTTACAGCTATCAAATCCTATCAAACTTTATTTGTCACATGCGCCAAATACAACAAGTGTAGACCTAGCTGTGAAATGCTTAACCCTTCTTGAACTGCACTGTTGGTTAAGAAATATTTACCAAATAAACTAAAGTAAAAAATAAGATAAAGTAACACGATGAAATCACAATAACAAGGCTGTATATGGTGGGTACGGGAACCGAGTCAATGTGCGGGGGTACAGGTTAGTCGCGGGAATTTGTACATGTAGGTAGGGGTGAAGTTACAAAAAAATAAAAAATATCGAGCAGCAGCAGTGTACAAAACAAATGGAGGGGGGGGGGTGTCAATGTAAATAGTCCGGTGGACATTTGATTAATAGTTCAGCAGTCTTATGGCTTGGATGTCTTATGGCTGTTCAGGAGCCTTTTAGTCCTGTGCGATATCAGAGAAAACAGTCTAGGACTTGGGTGACTGAGGCCACTGACTCTGTCTGTAGGACTAAAATAACAATACAAACAGTCAGCAGGAAGCAACATCAGTAGCATCAATTAGTGTAATGGAACAAAATGCACCCTGTCATTATGCACCCAGGAAGTGGAAAATATAATTAGACCAATGAAATTAGGCCTTTTGCAGTACTACACCTGATCGTCAACAGGGCAATATATTTATTTTTGGACAAGTATGTTCTTAATTTACAGTAGCATTCTGGATTTGTATTCTTCCTCTAAAGGCGTTGGTTTCCATTTGTTTGATACAAAACTTGATATACTGTATAAGCACTCCACTTCATTTGGTCGCCAAGAATCCACCAAAGGTTTTGATGTTTGAGGAAAAGCAAACAATAATGTTGAATCTATTTTGCAGCGGACATATTGGACTTGAAGTGCTTTATCTATTCCTCGTGCTAATTTAAAATTGGAAAAGGAAACAGGATAGGCCATATATGTAATTTGGGAGCCTATAAGTTAACATGAATGGTCTGAGTTATAATGATGATGTCAGTTTAAGGTAATGTCAGCCATCTAGAGTGTCACACTTTATTGCCCTGGGTATGCTCTTCCCTAGCATTATCCTGCCATGAGTCATGCCCACTGTCACTTTACTTCCTGTCTTGTGATAAGTAGACTATATGTTCTCTATCTCTCTTTTCTTTCTCTCTTTATGTTCTTCTTCACAGTTGTACGCCTCCCTGGACTTTGGGAGAAAATGGCAGCTGGTTCATGAGCATGTGAACAGGTTCTACTGGTGAGTCATTCGCTTGTCTTCTTTCTTCTCATCATCTTTCGCTTCCTCTCGTCCTCTCTGTTGTCCTGATCTTTTCCTTTGTTTACTCAGACTCTCCTCACAAACTGTATTGGAGCATCACTAGCAGTGTGTGGAACATGTTGTTTGCTTGCTGCCTGTGAAGGATATTGATAATACGTTTCAACAAGATATCTAAATGACTGAGTGTTGCTGGTGGGAAATTTTGTGTACCATTCTGCTCATTTCCACTGTTTATATGATTGGACTGTGATACATCTACATCCACAGTGTCACCATTTCACATTCTGCCTCTCACATGTCACATTCTGGTTCATCTTAACAATCCTTACTTTTTCATTAGGGGTTATCCATACGTGCTGTACATTTTTAAAACAGGAAGATACTGTGTAATAAGTCGCCTCTCATCTAATCACGTCGGCCCTCCCCATTCTGCGGAAGTACACTCTCATCACAAATGTAGCTCTGAATTTATTCTGCCTCATTGCTTTCCTTCCTAGAGATGTAGGGGATGCTGTGTGTGTGTGTGTGTGTGTGTGTGTGTGTGTGTGTGTGTGTGTGTGTGTGTGTGTGTGTGTGTGTGTGTGTGTGTGTGTGTGTGTGTGTGTGTGTGTGTGTGTGTGTGTGTGTGTGTGTGTGTGTGTGTGTGTAAATGTCGAGCTGCTGACAGATTTGCCCACAGCAACTTGCATAAACCATCTAGGTAGCCTAGTGGTTTGAGCTTTGGGCCAGTAACTGAAAGGTTGTGAGATCGAATCCCCGAACAGAACACGGTAAAAATGTGTCATTCTGAACAAGGCAGTTCCTAGGCTGCCATTGTAAATAAGAATTTGTTCTTAACTGACTTGCCTACTTAACAAAAACAATATTTTCTAGTTAGTCCACTATACCCAATACAATTATATAATACAGTTCGGTGATTCAAACTTTAATTATGGGGCACAGCCTTGCCGGTGTACAGTGCCAGACAATATAAATACCATATGTAGGTTGTTGTGTATTTACACTTTTGTGACAGATAGCACTTTTTGGTAAAATAACAAACCCACAGCGTCTGGTTGTTGCTGTGCGGGTTGCTAAGGGTAATGTGACATTTTGTCACACATCCCTGAGGAGAATGTCCTCACATGGGATTGTATTGCTATTTTATTGCCATCAATGTTGAGACAACGCTTACATGAGACGTCTGTATATGGAGTGGAATACCTCTGCTGAGACTCATCTTCTGTTTATTGTCTTTTTCCCTCCTTCACTTCCCTCCTCCTCTCCTCTTCATCCCTCCTTCTCTTCCCTAATCCTCTCCTCTCCTCCTCCTCTCCTCCTCTTCCCTCCTCTTCTCCTCCTCTCCACTTTTCCTCCTCTCCTCTTCTTCCCTCCTTCATTAACCATCTCCTCTTCTTCCCTCCTCCTCTCCTCTCCTTCCCTCCTTAACTTCCCAACTTCCCACCTCATCTTCTCCTCTCCTCTTCTTCCCTCCTCCTCCTTCTCCTCTTCTTCCTTCCTCTTTACTTCACCCAATCTTCTTCCTTCCTCTTTACTTCACCCAATCTTCTCCCATCCTGTTCTTCCCTGCTTCTCTTCTCCTCTTCTTCTCTCTGTCTTCCCTCCTCTTCTTCCATTTACTTTACCCCTCCATCCTCTTCCTCCTTCCTTCTCTCCTCTTCTTTAATCCAGGTCTGTAACGGGTCTAGACAAGGAGTCAGATCTGGTTCACATGGAGGCACACACCCCCAATGGACGTGAGTAGCACTACACACACACACACACACACACACACACACACACACACACACACACACACACACACACACACACACACACACACACCTCTTTTTATTTCTCTCTCTGTGTCACACACTGCAGATAAATGCTCCCACATTTGCAGTCCAATTATCAGCCCTCAAACGATAGAAGAGAGTGAGCGTCTGTCAAGGAATAAATTCCACCCTGGGTTTAGAGCGTTGTGTCCCAGGGGAGAGACAGTAGATTTACCCCACTGATAAATGCAGTGCATGATACTTGATTAATATGGCCTTTCCCTCTCATCCCTCTCACCCTGGGAGGGTCAGCTCTATAACTCGCCATGGCAACGCCACCCAAGGTCATCCATAGGGGAAATTGTGAGATTATTTATTCTAGCTATCTGCTGCTGCTGTTGTTCGACCCCCGGAATCAGAGAGAGTTTTGTTTTCTGTACACAGAGAACGATCATAGTTGATCACGTTGAATAGTGACAAATCTACAACTTCACGTATTGCATGTATGAACCAATCACCATTATAGAATGCAAATCACAACATACTGGTCAAATTACAATTATGTACAGTGCCTTGCGAAAGTATTCGGCCCCCTTGAACTTTGCGACCTTTTGCCACATTTCAGGCTTCAAACATAAAGATATAAAACTGTATTTTTTTTGTGAAGAATCAAGAAATGGGACACAATCATGAAGTGAAACGACATTTATTGGATATTTCAAACCTTTTTAACAAATCAAAAGCTGAAAAATTGGGCGTGCAAAATTATTCAGCCCCCTTAAGTTAATACTTTGTAGCGCCACCTTTTGCTGCGATTACAGCTGTAAGTCGCTTGGGGTATGTCTCTATCAGTTTTGCACATCGAGAGACTGAAATTTTTTCCCATTCCTCCTTGCAAAACACCTCGAGCTCAGTGAGGTTGGATGGAGAGCATTTGTGAACAGCAGTTTTCAGTTATTTCCACAGATTCTCGATTGGATTCAGGTCTGGACTTTGATTTGGCCATTCTAACACCTGGATATGTTTATTTTTGAACCATTCCATTGTAGATTTTGCTTTATGTTTTGGATCATTGTCTTGTTGGAAGACAAATCTCCGTCCCAGTCTCAGGTCTTTTGCAGACTCCATCAGGTTTTCTTCCAGAATGGTCCTGTATTTGGCTCCATCAATCTTCCCATCAATTTGAACCATCTTCCCTGTCCTGCTCAAGAAAAGCAGGCCCAAACCATGATGCTGCCACCACCATGTTTGACAGTGGAGATGGTGTGTTCAGGGTGATGAGTTGTGTTGCTTTTACGCCAAACATAACGTTTTGCATTGTTGCCAAAAAGTTCAATTTTGGTTTCATCTGACCAGAGCACCTTCTTCCACATGTTTGGTGTATCTCCCAGGTGGCTTGTGGCAAACTTTAAACGACACTTTTTATGGATAGCTTTAAGAAATGGCTTTCTTCTTGCCACTCTTCCATAAAGGCCAGATTTGTGCAATACACGACTGATTGTTGTCCTATGGACAGAGTCTCCCACCTCAGCTGTAGATCTCTGCAGTTCATCCAGAGTGATCATGGGCCTCTTGGCTGCATCTCTGATCAGTCTTCTCCTTGTATGAGCTGAAAGTTTAGAGGGACGGCCAGGTCTTGGTAGATTTGCAGTGGTCTGATACTCCTTTCATTTCAATATTATCGCTAGCACAGTGCTCCTTGGGATGTTTAAAGCTTGGGAAATCTTTTTGTATCCAAATCCGGCTTTAAACTTCTTCACAACAGTATCTCAGACCTGCCTTGTGTGTTCCTTATTCTTCATGATGCTCTCTGCGCTTTTAACGGACCTCTGAGACTATCATAGTGCAGGTGCATTTATACGGAGACTTGATTACACACAGGTTGATTGTATTTATCATCATTAGTCATTTAGGTCAACATTGGATCATTCAGAGATCCTCACTGAACTTCTGGAGAGAGTTTGCTGCACTGAAAGTAAAGGGGCTGAATAATTTTGCACGCCCAATTTTTCAGTTTTTGATTTGTTAAAAAAGTTTGAAATATCCAATAAATGTCGTTCCACTTCATGATTGTGTCCCACGTGTTGTTGATTCTTCACAAAAAATACAGTTTTATATCTTTATGTTTGAAGTCTGAAATGTGGCAAAAGTTCGCAAAGTTCAAGGGGGGCGACTACTTTCGCAAGGCACTGTACATACACAGTCAGTATATTGTCAGAAGTGTAATGCTGCCTCCTCTATTGCATGTCAATCACAAACCATGCAAAAGTTCCCTCGAGTTCAATTCATACAGACATATAGCCTCGGTTTCCAGGCATCCTCACCTTCCCGAGAATAGGTGGCCTGATCCTGTGGTGGAAATTCTAACCAAAAGGAGAGAGACTCTGTATTCTTCAAAACAACCTTACTATAAGATCTGCAACAATGGAGCAGTCCACTCTGCACTTCAACAGTTGTTGCAGTTAATGCCCAACGAACAGTGTCCGGTCCCAGCTTTTATACAGAGGTACATCCTTTTTGTACAGGTGGCAGTCAGCAGATAGTGTGTAAAAAGGCAATTAGTTTGTCTGCGCAGATTTAACTGCATTCGCAACAGCAAACGCTATAATGTGCTCCTCTCTGCAAGTTTCTGTCTGTACAAGTGACTTCCTGTAGATAGTTAACTCACAGGATGCCACATGCTTTGTTCGCACCCAAATGGATCTTACGTTATACGCCCAGTCTTATGGCGAATTCACACAAAGACAAGTTTGTATCAGGTTAGAAAAACACTAGCATACAAAAAGAGACTATTCTTATGCACTAAAACACAGGATAGAATGACTAATTATGTAATTATCCACGATAATCCACAGCTGGATGAATCCAGATCTCCAGTAATCTCTATCTCCTCATCTGGCAGGTATACAGTATGTAACATGCCAGGCTCTCACGTGCTCAGAGCCCAACAGAAACTACCCCTTCCCTGGGTACATCGACATCAGCTCACTGGTGGTCCAAGATGACTATATGTTTATTCAGGTAAGGCTCTGTCTGAGAATAATATATCGTACCATATTGTATAGGGACCATGATGCATTGCATAGGATAAGCATCGTTAGCCTTCAATATTATGGGCATTTGTTATGTGTTACGCACAACTTGGTTTGGCTAGGACTGGGAGGGGATTTGCATATTTTACAGCACCACATGCAACAACTGGTTGATCCGCAGGTTTGAGAAAATGGTATGATGAATATGAATATTTATGATGAATTGTTATGTTGACACATTGTATTAACGGCAGTATGTTCTTGATTAGGATAGATATGGGGACCATTGATAATTGTTGATTTTGCAATCAGACCCATTTACTTTTCCCCCACATTTTGGTACTTTACAGCATTATCCTAAAATGTATTAAATCATTTTTTCCCTCATCAATCTACACACCGTAACCCATAATCACAAATCGAAAACAGGTTTTAAATTGTATTTGCAAATGTATAAAAAAAAAACAACAGATAACTTAAACACATAAGTATTCAGACTCTTTGCCATGAGACTCGACATCGGCTCAGGTGCATCCTGTTTTTATTGATCATCATTGAGATGTTTCTACAACTTGATTGGACTCCACTGTCGTAAATTCAATAGATTGGACATAATTTGGAAAGGCACACACCTGTCTATATAAGGTCCTACAGTTGACAGTGCATGTCAGAGCAAAAAGAATCAGTGAGGTCAGTTATCCGTAGAGCTCCGAGACAGGATTGTGTTGAGGCACAGGTCTGGGGAAAAGTACCAAAAAAATGTCTGCAGCATTGAAGGTCCCCAAGAACACAGTGGCCTCCATCATCCTTAAATGGAGGAAGTTTGGAACCACCAAACTCTTCTTAGAGCTGGCTGCCCGGCCAAACTGAGCAATCGGGGGAGAAAGGCCTTGGTGAGGGAGGTGACCAAGAACCTGATGGTCACTCTGACAGAGCCCCAGTGTTCCTCTGTGGAGATGGGAGAACCTTCCAGAAGGACAAACATCTTTACAGCACTCCACCAACCAGGGCTTTATATTAGAGTTGCCAGACGGAAGCAACTCCACAGTAAAAGGCACATGGCAGCCCGCTTTGAGTTTGCCGGAATACACCTAAAGGACTCTCAGAACATTAGAAACAAGAAAATCTAGCCTGATGAAACCAAGATTGAACTTTTTGGCCTGAATGCCAAGCGTCAAGTCTCGAGGAAACCTGGCACGTCCCTATGGTGAAGCATGGTGACGGCAGCATCATTCTGTGGGGATGTTTCTCAGCGGCAGGTATTGGGAGTCTAGTCAGGATAGAGGGAAAACCTGCTCCAGAGCCTCAGAAGGGGGGCGAAGGTTCACCTCCAATAGGACAAAAACCTTAAGCACACAGCCAAGACAATGCAGGAGTATGAATAATTATCCTTCCAATCCAATCCAGTTAAGTACAAAAACTTTTCCATACAAGTTTAACTCCAAAGGCTGTATTTCTATTAGAACATGAGTTAGGGCCAGAAGGTTTTCCAGGTCAGGTCACATGGTCAGGGAGAATTCCTGTTCCTAACTATTTCAATTAGAGCCAAGAGTTTTCCCTTGAGAAAGGGGCTTGACCAGGAAAATTCTAGGCTCTAGTATTCTATGTCAGGAGTTCCGGAAGAACTCCCAGCCCTAAACCTGATGCCTTTGAAAAACTCTGGCGTCTTGTTACAGCCTACGCAGGGCCAAGACCTCTTCAAAGTCAAGTCACATTTTCAGGTAAAATGCAGGTTCTACACATGATTGGCTTCATTCTGCCAGAATAATGGAAATTAAGATTTCTGGTGTCTTGCAGTGCTTGAGGCGTCACTACAAACACGGGTTCGATCCCGGGCTGTGTCACTCCCGGCTGTGTCCGAGAGAACCATGAGGCGGATTTCCTTGTCCGATCTTGCTCTAGCAACTCCTAGAGGTGGGCCAGGTGCCTGCACGCTGACTTAAGCCGCCAGTTGTGCGCCGTTTCCAGAAACAGTGGTGTGGCTGGCTTCCGGAATAAGCTGCAGTGTGTCAAGAAGCAGTGCGGCTTGGCAGGGTCATGTTTCGGGGGACGCATGGCTCTCAACCTTCGCATCTCCTTTGCATCTCCTTTAGTCTGTACGGGAGTTGCAGCGATAGGACAAGACTGAACTACCAAAAAAGAAGTTCTGTGGTCTAAGAGATCCCTCAACTATGTTTGACCACACTCATACGTTTCCCTAATTAAACCCACAAATACTCAACCTAAACCTCCGACCGCATCTTCAAGTCAGGGAAACCACAATGTTTTCTCGCGTTGCGTCACAATTGAATGAATTCTATGAAAGTGGGTAAGGAAAAATCAATCATCCAAATATCTTTTTCAGTTCAAAACCGTCTCTCTCTCTCTCTCTCCTACCCTCCCTCCAATTGAAGTGCACTTAGAAGCACACTAAGAGGCCAAATTAGTTCTGTAATATAATAATGATCCTATTTCACCTCGCCCATTTCCAACCCAGAAAGCCAGCAGCTTGTTTTGTGGATGAATTCTTGATTAAAGACAGTACTGTGCAGCCGCCTTCATCGACCTGGCCAAGGCTTTCGAACTCTGTCAATCACCGTAGTTTTATCGGCAGACTCAACAGCCTTGGTTACTCTAATGACTGCCTTGCCTGGTTCACTAACTACTTCTCAAATAGACTTCAGTGTGTCAAATCGGATGGCCTGTTGTCCGGACCTCTGGCAGTCTCTATGGGTGTGCCACAGGGTTTAATTCTTGGGCTGACTCTTTTCTCTGTATATATCAATGATGAAGCTCTTGCTGCTGGTGATTCTTTGGTCCACCTCTATGTAGACGACACCATTCTATATACATCTGGCCCTTCTTTGGACACTGTGTTAACAAACCTCCAAACGAGCTTCAATGCCAAACAACACTCCTTCCTTGGCCTCCAACTGCTCTTAAATGCTAGTAAAAAAAATGCATGCTCTTCAACCGATCGCTTCCCGCATCCTCCTGTCCGACTAGCATCACTACAGTTCTGACTTAGAATATATGGACAACTACAAAAACATAGGTATCTGGCTCGACTGTAAACTGTCCATCTAGACTCATATTAAGCATCTCCAATCCAAAATTTAATCTAGAATCGGCTTCCTATTTCTCAACAAAGCCTCCTTCACTCATGCTGTCAAATATACCCTCGTAAAACGGACTATCCCTCCGATCCTTGACTTCGGCAAATTTATAAAATAACCTCCAACACTCTACTCAGAAAATTGGATGATGTCTATCACATTGCCATCTGTTTTTTTCACCAAAGCCTCATATACTACCCCACCACTGCAAGCTGAATGCTCTTGTTGGCTGGTCCTCACTACATATTCATCGCCAAACCCACTGACCCCAGGTCATCTATAAGTCTTTGCTAGGTAAAGCTCTGCCTTATCTCAGCTCACTGGCCTTTGGCCACCTTTCCTTCCAGTTCTCTGCTGCCAATGACTGGAACAATTTGCAAAAAATCCTTCCACTAGAACATTGAGCTAACGTAGGCTAATGCAATTAGCAGGAGGTTGTAAGTAACAAGACAATTTTCCAGGACATAGACATATCTAATATTGTCAGAAAGCTTCATTTCTTGTTAATCTAACTGCACTGCTCATTTTACAGTAGCTGTTTCAGTTCTCTAATGACAGGTTTCTAGCACTTTCTTCCCTGCTCGTGGTGTTTGTACTGCATAGGCTAACAGCAGCTAAGAGCTCAAGTGTTTGCTTGCCGAGGCGCTGGTATCATTAAGGATGAATTTCCTAAGACAGGCCACTGAGCATTGCTTGGGAGAGTTAAAGATTTCTCTTGACAGAGAATAATGAGGCTATTGATTGTCCTTACCAGATATTTACCCAAGTCTACCTCCAAAACCACAAAAAGCATAGACAACAGGAGAGGGTGTAAGAGGACCAGTTTCCGCTGTATGCTAGCCAAGAGATGTTATTGTTATTTTCTCAATAGAAGCAACTGTAAATAGGCATTTAAATACCTCAAGCTTCAATGTTCCTCTCTGACAATAAAGTATACAGTGGGGCAAAAAGGTATTTAGTCAGCCACCAAATGTGCAAGTTCCCCCACTTAAAAAGATGAGAGAGGCCTGTAATTTTCATCATAGGTATACTTCAACTATGACAGACAAAATGAGAAGAAAAAAATTCAGAAAATCACATTGTAGGATTTTTAATGAATTTATTTGCAAAAAAAAACATGCATGTTAACTTGGCTGAGGGTTGCAGCATGAGTAATGATTGATACATTGATGAAGGTTTTAGATGAATCCAAATAGTTAATTAATGTGATGTGTACTGTTTTATGGACAAATTATACACTTGAACAAAAAGGGAATACTCAGTGTCTTGGCTCAATGTGTTCCAGGTTACTACAGCAGGACAGGCCAGCTACTATGTTTCCTACCAGAGGGATCCATTCCTCAAAATCAAACTGCCGAAATATTCTCTGCCTAAAGTAAGCAACATGCACTTTTACAGTGATACACACACACACATGCCTCCGGATACACAGTTCATGCAGTAGATCAATTATTCAGATTGCATAGTTTTTTCATTCTTACTGTTCAACTCTGCATTGTTGGGAAAGGGCTTGTAGGTAAGCATTTCACGGTAAAGTCTACACCTGTGGTATACATAGAATGGGACAAATCCAATTTGATTTGAAGTAACTAACAATTTCCCCTCTTGTTTTCTCCCTTCAACAAAAGGATTTAGCTCTCAAAATATCTGTAGCACTACTACACAACGATGTGCAGTCTCATAGTGTGTATTCTCACTCTTCTATTGCAGCTGTTAAAAGACACTATATGTTGTGTGGAGAACATTGGCAGCTATAGTGTTTAACATTCAATACGCACACCAGACCTGATCTTGTGACACCCAACACGTACTCGGCGGCATGTTACAACCCCAACCCATAAGATCCGTTATCTCTTTATAAATCCTCGAACCTCTCCTACCATCCCATCCGCTGTCACCAGGACCTCCACATTGTCAGCACAGACGAGCACCAGGTGTTCGCGGCAGTACAGGAGTGGAACCAGAACGACACATACAACCTGTACCTCTCCGACACCCGGGGCATTCTCTTCACCCTGGCCATGGAGAACGTCAAGACCACCCGTGGCCTGGGGGGCAACCAGATGCTGGACCTGTATGAGGTAGGTGTCCTCAGCGTGCTTGTGTGTGTGTGTGTGTGTGTGTTATACCTTGTTAGTAGGTCTCATTAAGATTCGTTGCGGATCGTCCCCCCTCCTTTTCCCCCTTCTTTCTCAGGATGAATCCCCCATTTATCACCCAGACACTGGCAGGTGTGATGGAGGGAGGCAGAGGAGTGAGATATGGGTCTGATCTTCAGAGTCAGCAGTCATTAACAATGTTACTACTACTACTGTTCCTTCTAACGTGTGTTATTAATGGTTTACAAAAACGGAATTAGTATTCAAATTAATGGTCATACCCAGTGGGTAAAACTGGTTAAAGTTACACCAATCCAGTTTTGTATGATGTTGTTTTAACTAGTTTAACCCTTTGGGCATACATGCATGTTTTAGTTACAAACTATTGTAAACTGAAGTTATGCTGTATGTATCACTTTAAAGTTTCTCTTCATTCTTTTGTTTTTGAAGAGGCAGACTTTTGCTCTGAGTTCCTCTGAAAAAGACTGGAGATATAACTCTGACCAAAGTGCTTTGTAGGAGTCCCAAGTATTGTTGTAACAAACCCTGGAGTGTTGGGCTTCAGAAGGCCAATGGCCTCAAGGACTCAGAGAGGAATCATTCACTAAGTACTTTGAGCTCAACAGGGAACAGAGAGACTGAGTGAACGCAACAGGCTTTTACTCTTCTCCTTGGATTGTCAAATAATGAATTGCCTTTCGTCAGTATTCTCTCACTTTCTCTTTCTCAGTCTTTCTCTCTCACAAATAAATTATTTTATTCACTTGAGTGTCAGTTGGTTTCAATCTGGACAATCTTCCCTTCAATCAAAACGTTTTTCTCTAACTCCCAGTCGAGTTAATCAGCCATTTAGTGTTAGGTTTTTTTGATTCAATCCATCTCCCAGAGGTATGAACTTCCACATTGAATATTACAGAATATCCTAACTTGCCTAACACAATTAATAATCAGAGTGGTAGGCCTACAAATCAACAATAGCCCAATTATGAACTACCTGATTCCCACCTTACTCAGAGCTATACATACCTGTAGCTTTTGAATGAGTGACTGGTACAGTAGGAGGGAGAGAAGAAGAGACAGAGGGCTGGAGGGAGGGAAGTTTAGCTAGATGATTTAAGTAATGTAATGGTCATGATGATGATGCTCCTTTCTGTTAGCCTAGCATTGTGTGAGTGTGTGTATTAGCTCTCTGACAGCTCTCTTAACCCCTCCCTACATTTCCCCCCTATTCGGAGCCTCTGATTCCCTGATTCAGCAGTGGATCCATATTTCTAATATATTGCGGAAAGCTTCATTAATGCATATTGAGAGATTGTAAAAGGCTGTTTGCAGGGAGACCGAGTGCATGTACTGGGGGAAGTCTGGTATCTCAGTGATCGTTTATCATACTATTCTCTACTGTGCTAAAAAGTTGTTGTGTTGTTTGTTTTGTCTTTGTAGATGGATCCACATGCATTCATCAGTCTATATTTAATATTACTGTGGGGGACGATAAATAATTACCGCTGTGATTGACAAGTCTGGTCAGGGGAGGGAGGGGCCCCGTCCTGCCTCACTAGCCGTGTCCATCCCGGGTGGACGTTTTTCTCTAACGATGTCAAACATGGCGCCTATTAGTGCCACTTATACTGGTAAGGTGATACAACTGAGGGCCCTCAATGTCTGCTGCAGTATGGGTCTTATTTAAAGCACAGTCGTCAGGTTTACCCCCATCACACTTCCATCCTGGATGGGTTGCAGGAAGACAGTTTGACTAAGGAGGCAAGGAGCCATGACTCACTCTCTCTCTCTCTCTCTCTCTCTCTCTCTCTCTCTCTCTCTCTCTCTCTCTCTCTCTCTCTCTCTCACTTTGTGAGTGGGTGTCTCGTGGATGTGACAGTTTATCAGTTTTAACATCCAGCGTTGTAATGTAGTCACAACAGTGGTGGGCAGTTGATCGGGGCGCAATTAAAGGGAGATAATTGAAGGAAAAGGAGACTGGGTTGTGACCAGTCTGATGTCTGTCAGCATAGCCGTGGCAAGATATTTGGGGTTTGGGGGTGCTGAGAACTTTTTGTCGACTGTGGGGTTGCGGGGATTATTGTTGCCTGCACTACAGACAGCTATAGCAGCCAGCTAATAGAGTACTATGAAAGGGCCAGTGCACTACGTTTGTGAGAATAAAAAACAATATATATAATTATAATTTGCCCGCTCTCCAGACAGCTATATCAGTCCGCTAATACAGGACTACTAAAGGCTCAGTGCACTACTTTTGTGGAAAAATCAAATTATATATATATATACACAGTATATATACACAGTATATATACACAGTATATATATACAGTATATATACACTACCGGTCAAAAGTTTTAGAACATCTACTCATTCAAGGTTTTTCTTTATTTTTACTATTTTCTACATTATAGAATAATAGTGAAGACATCAAAACTATGAAATAGCACATATGGAATGCAGAGGATAATTTCATTTGAGATACCAGCCTCAGAAATTGCAGCAGAAATAAATGTTTCACAGAGTTCAAGTAACAGACACATCTCAACATCAACTGTTCAGAGGAGACTGTGTGAATCAGGCCATCATGGTTGAATTGCTGCAAAGAAACCCCTACTAAAGGACATCAATAAGAAGAAAAGACTTGCTTGGGCCAAGTAAAATGAGCAATGGACATTAAACTGGTGAAAATGTGTCCTTTGGCCTGGAGTCGAAATTGGCGATTTTTGGTTCCAACCGCCGAGTCTTTGTGAGACGCGGTGTGTGTGTGAACGGATGATCTCCGCATGTGTATTTCCCACCATACAGCATGGAGGAGGAGGTGATATGGTGTGGGGGTGCTTTGCTGGTGACACTGTGATTTATTTAGAATTCAAGGCTCACTTAACGAGCATGGCTACCACAGTATTGCATGCAGCAATACACCATCCTATCTGGTTTGGGCTTAGTGGGACTATCATTTGTTTTTCAACAGGGCAGTGACCCAACACACCTCCAGGCTGAGTAAGAGCTATTTTACCAAGAAGGAGTGTGATGGAGTGCTGCATCAAATGACCTGGCTTCCACAATCCCCCAACCTCAACCAAATTGAGATGGTTTGGGATGAGTCGGACTGCAGAGTTAAGGAAAAGCAGCCAACAAGTGCTCAGCATATGTGGGAACTCCTTCAAGACTGTTGGAAAATAATTCCAGGTGAAGCTGGTTGAGAGAATACCAAGATTGTGCAAAGCTGTCATCATGGCAAATGGTGGCTATTTGAAGAATATATTGTATTTTTTTTCTTACTTTGTGATTCCATATGTGTTATTTCATAGTTTTGATGTCTTCACTATTATTCTACAATGTAGAAATAGTAAAAATAAAGAAAAACCCTTGAATGAGTATATGTTCTAAAGCTTTTGGCAGGTAGTATATATATATTTGTATTAGTATATATTTTTTTCTGGGTTGTTGCAGTACCCTCAACACCCCTACTTCCCGTAGCTATGTCTGTCAGGGGGCGTTTTGGGTACTGTTTAGTGCTTGAAAAACACATTTAAGAAAATCATGTAATCTGTTTTGGTGTTTGGATTTGGCTAGTTTTAGTGTCTGTTTTTGAATTTGTTCTCTATTTCTCCCTAGGTAGCAGGTATCAAAGGCATGCTGATTGCAAACAGGAGGCTAGACAACCAGGTGAAGACCTACATCACCTACAACAAGGGCCGTGATTGGAGGTTACTACAGGCCCCGGCGACAGACCTGGCTGGCAACGACATCCACTGTATACTGGTGAGTTATACTGTAGCTAACAGGGAAGGCTCATCGTTGTGGTGATCATACATGATCTAAGACTGCCTGAACTCTTTGATGTGCTTTCCTCGACCCAGATTAAGCTTAGTCCAGGAGATAAAAAAAATCTCCAATGACAGTTTATTTTAATCCAGGAATATGTGTTCAGTTCCCTTCAAGTTATGTACATCAATGATAACAGTCACGTTACATCACACACTCAAGGGAGTTTGCTTACTCATCTTAACTGAAAGGGAATTACTTTACGTAATCACATTTAAACTATGACATCAAGATGAACTGTGTACACACTCCTTGTCATTTACAGTTCTTATTATTTTAGGTGCCCTATCTCTCCTTTCATCCCACGTAAAGGATGACTATGTAGAAAAATAACTGTGAGACATTAGCAGTAAGTGTTCGTACTGTTTCAAAGCCAAGGGAGGCAATTGTGGGGGCTGCTTGCCGTGCGCTGAGTGGGCTACAGGTTGAATACGATTGTGCATTTATGTGATATTTTAATTACAGATTCTATTTGATTACCCTGTTAAATCCCATTGCCCTTGGTGTCCTTACAGCAATGTCATACTATGAATTGGCAAAGAGGGAAAGAGCACATTTGGGGGGGGGGGGTCTGCGAACAGATATAATTGACTTTTGTTGTCGGCTCGCCCCTGAGACTTGTTTCATTACTTTTTTTTTTAACTAAGAAAGTCAGTTAAGAACTAATTCTTATTTACAATGACGGGGGCTGGGTACATTTAAACAATAAATATATAAGACAAAACACACATCACGACAAGAGAGACACCACAACGCTAAAGAAAGAGAGACCTAAGACAACAATATAGCATGGCAGCAGCACATGACAACACAGGATGGTAGCAACACAACATGACAACAACATGGTAGCTACACAACATGGCAGCAGCACTACATGGATGCAGCACAAAACATGTTGCAAACATTATTGGGCATAGACAACAGCATAAAGGGCAGGAAGGTAGAGACAGCAATACATCACACAAAGCACACAATAAGAGTGTCCATGACTGATTCTTTGAATGAAGAGATTGAGATAAAACTGTCCAGTTTGCGTGATTGTTGCAGCTCGTTCCAGTCGCTAGCTGCAGCATACTGAAAAGACAAGTGACCCAGGGATATGTGTGCTTTGGGGACCTTTAACAGAATGTGACTGGCGGAACGGGTGCTGTATGTGGAGGATGAGGGCTGCAGTAAATATCTCAGATGGGGGGAGTGAGGCCTAAGAGGGTTTTATAAATAAGCATCAACCAGTAGGTCTTGCGACGGGTATACAGAGATGACCAGTTTACAGAGGAGTATAGAGTGCAGTGATGTGTTCTATAAGGAGCAGTGGTGGCAAATCTGATGAGAGCACCCTTACCTGCCGATCTATAAATTATGTCTCCGTAATCTAGCAAAGGTCAGATGGTCATATGAATTAGGGTTATTTTGCAGCTGGGGTGAAAGAGGAGCAATTATGATAGAGGAAAACAAGTCTAGATTTCACTTTAGCCTGCAGCTTTGATATGTCACGAGATATTCTCTCCAGTACTTGTATGAGGTGTCTACCTCAAGCTCTAAACCCTCAGAGGTAGTAATCACACCTGTGGGGAGAGGGGCATCCTTCTAACAAAAACACATGACCTTAGTTTTGGAGGTGTTCAGAAAGAGATTAAGGTTAGAGAAAGCTTGTTGGACACTAAGAAAGGTTTGTTGTCGAGTGTTTCACACAAAATCCGGTGAGGGGGCAGGTGAGCATAAGACTGTATCATCTGCATATAAATGGCTGAGAGAGCTTCCTACTGCCTGAGCTATGTTGTTATTGTAAATTGAGAAGAGCGTGGGGCCTAGGATCGAGCATTGGGGTGCTCCCTTGGTGACAGGCAGTGGCTGAGACAGCTAACTGTATACACTGCACTCCTTGAGAGAGGTAGTTAGCAAACCAGGCTTGATGGGCTTGGCGATTATAGGGTAGAAAGATAAAAATGGAAAGGGTCTAAACCATCTGACTCGGATGTGTTTTTGGGGTCAAGTTTTTAAGGAGCTCCTTTAGCACCTTGGACTCAGTGACTGCCTGCAGGGAGAAACTTTGTAGTGGGGCGGGGGAGAAAGAGGGAGGAGTATCGGGCCTAGTCGCATTAGTTGGGGCGGGAGATGTTGGACGGGCAAGGAGGCATGGCTGAGTCAAATCGGAATCCTGACTTAATGAAGTGGTGATTAAAGAGCCATGTGCTTCTTGTCAGTAACAACCACATCATCTGCAATAAGGGAGAAGGCAGCTGTGAGGAGGAGGGTTTATTCTGCAGGTCATTTTCTTTATGGGGGCGTGTTTGTTAACAATACCACTGAAAATATAAAAAATGAAGGTCCAAGTGTCTTCAACAGAGGGGGATCAAGCTGATTCTATTCCAATTTACAGAGGTCAGGTCATGAAGTAAGGCTTGCTCATTACAAGTGTATATGCCCTTGATTCTAAGCAGTGGCGTGCCGTGGGCCTGGGGCCTGGGCCTTCAGTGAGGTCCTACACAGTCCCACCCGAATTAGTCCACCTCTTATTACCATCATTATAATGCCATGGCTCCAGACACTATACATTTAGACAGAAACGCAGTACAACCAGGCGTTGCGTCACCTTGAAATTGACATTTTTATTCAGAGAATTGCAGGGGAAGAGTATAATACAGTACAGTTCAACTAATAGGCAAGAACATAGTCGAGTGCAACAGAGTTATATTAATATTCTTCTTCTATCCATTTCTGGTCCACAAACTTTGAGCTTTAAGTCCCCCCCAAAAAATACAGTTTATGTTTCCCCAAAAACATGACACAATCAATGAGTCTTTTCAATATTTCCCTATTTTTCTTCACCTTTTCAATGTGCAGCTCCGTTGCCCTGCGCACTTGTTCGTTGAGCTGTAGATCCACTCGGGTGTCCCCAAACGTTTTCAAAAGCACCATTGCTTGTAAGTGCCCAGCCGTACTTTGGTGTCTCGTTGCTGCCTTGGTTAGACAACTCAAGTTTGCAAAGCCAGTGTGGCTCCAAACACCAAATCGATCACTTGCAAATAATAGGCAGTTCAGTTTGCAGTGCTTCTTGGAGCCTGTGAGCCATTGATAGCGCTCGTAGTTGGAACGTGGCGAACGAACCCCTTTCCCGCCTGTGACAGGCTTTGTAGCGTCGGTTGGGCGACCTCTCCTTACAATGTCAAACTTTTCTTGAAAAGTTCGTCTTGAGAATGGCGTTATAATTATATCCTCGACCAAATTGATATATTCTCCTCCTTCCGCCATTGTGGGTTGAAAAAAAAGCTTAGTAGTATGCAAATTAATTTGTTTATCAAATTCAGTTTCCTAGTTCTGAGGTTCTGCATAGACCTGCCCACATAGGACCTGCCTCTCAATATTGGTAATCCAATCAAAAGATGTGCACGCACTACGCCTGCTAGCTGGCTCCCGTGTAACACGAGCCAGCCAGCAGGCATACAATAGCCAACTCTAAAGCTGATTGACACTAAATTTTCATTTCCATTCACTTTAAGCTACAGCACCCGCACTGTTGATTCTGAAGGCCTGAGGGCAGATTTTAGACCCCTGGCAACACATGATTGCTGAATATGATTGGATAAAAGATCTAACATAAAGACCAACCCTCCAAATCTCAATCTGTGGCTGGAAGCAGTGCAACCAAGAGGAAAGCTATGAAATAAAGAGTATAACTCTTACTCTGGGGAATAATTTAATAAATATTTGTGAGAAAATATATTTAAAAAAAAAATTATATTCTGATGATGTTTAGGCCAGCAGAGAAGGCCTTGCTGGCCCTGACGGCCCACCACTGATTCTGAGAACATATTGTACAGCAATTTCAATCAGGTAACATGAATAGAAAGCCGGCGAGAGGTGGTCAGAAGAGGACGGGAGGCCAAAAGTCTGTGTAAACAATAGAGAGTCAGAGTTCTGAGTGTGGGAACAAACATAGTCTGTCCCACGGTTGGGCAAACAAGAAAGTTCACAGTCAACAAAGCATGCAGGAGTCATGAGGCAAATAGAAAAATAGCTAAATGCACAAGAAAAAAAATATAACGACTTGGGGCTAGCCATTGTAAGTTCAGAGTCATTTGCCCCAACAGTACGTGTGAGGTGGGGGTACCTGTACCAGACAGGGGAGACAGGCCAGGGCAGACGGCGAACAGATCGCCAGGTAGAATCCAGGCAGCAGTGCAGCAGGCAATGGGAGTAGGTGTCACACCCACTTGGGAGAAGCCTTCATTTCTGGAGGCAGACTTCTTGTTGAAAATACCAGTGGATGATCTCTGAACAGCGGGAGGGGGCTTCAAAGGCATCTGGATTTAGGTGGGGTAACCTGTGAGACTCCTGACATTTGTTGGGCTTAAAGGCTTTGACACCTCTCACTTCACACCTCAGTGCTCATTGAAGTTGTTTCTGGTCTGTCTCAGTCCCAGGGCAGATGGTCTCTGCTGTTTGTTTGCCAGGGCACTCTCTGTACAGCTTGGAAAGATGAATCATTGGTTGTAATAATCCTTCCAGGAAATGTTGTCCAAAATGAGGTTGTAGGTTTTGAGTTTTGAATCTGGAGTGAAGGTTAGGCTGTGGAGGGTAGCATCCTGTATAGGTCCCTGACAAATAATCCAAGTTTGTCTAACTCCAAATCGATCTTTTTGTAAAAAAACATGTTGACAAATGTGAGCACTCACATGCAGCCGTCTCCTTCTCTCTCCCTTGACTTAATGATCTTATGTAAAGTCCCTCCCTGTATTAATGACTGATAACGACAGATAAACTATGGAGAGGCAGTATGTTTTTTTTTAGAGTGAGGCTGTGGAAATTGTCTTACTTGTGTTTAGTTTGATTCATGCTTTGTTTTGTTAACCAAATACAGTTTGTTGAATAGTTGACTGCCTATGTTAGCATTGTTGTTAGCATTTGGTGTAAATGTAACTCACTGGAAGACTTCAGAATTCAAAAGATTCTATTAAGCTCTATCTTTAGGCTTTCTGAGATGAAAGCTTCATAAAGACAGCATGGCAGCTTTTCTTTTCCTTATCTAAAGGACCTTCTCTTGAAATAAAAAGCACATGCTTTGTGCACCTTTTAAAGATCAACCCTGTAGTATTCTATGTAACACTGGGGATTTGATTGACCAGTGTATAATGGCTCCGTCAAATATAATGGACTGTCTGTCATTTCTCAGCCCTTCTGTTCGCTCCATCTCCAACTGCAGACGTCTGAAAACCCCTACCTGTCAGGCAGCATATCAACCAAGGCTTCAGCACCGGGAATCATAGTGGCCACAGGTGAGAGAATACAGAATGAACATTTGATAGATTAGATTAGATTACCTTATTGTCCACTTATGTGAAAATGTATTCGGCTGAATAGAGAGACATCTGTTCAATTGTCAATTGTCAACTGTCTATCCTTTCCAGGTCAGTTCTGAAATTGCATTTGATTGTGAATATTATGATGGCTATCCAATTCCTAACATTACTGATAGGGATATTCAAGCCCTGCTATAAACAACTCATCTTCAACTGTGTGGGAAAATATTGTATCTTAGCAAAAACAACACAAATGGCCTACATCCATGAATCTGCTTTCTTCATCTCTGTCCTCAAACAATATTTGCTCTGTCACCAAAACAATAGTTTGTCCCCTCCATGAAACTCTAATCTCTTACTGAATCTGTGAGATCCCTAAGCCACTGTGAGCCTGTATAAATGTACTGAATATGTCCAGAGACACACTATAGCACTTTTGATGTTGTCCTTACTGACATTTTGGTGATACAAAGTCACCCGGTTTATTTAAGTGGGCCAGTGCAGACTGAGGACACAACATATTATGTTTGGTGACCCTGACAAACACGATGCAGCTTAAAACTCACGCCTGACACTGAACAGTGGATGGGAGATATCACAAGGCATCAACAAAGTGGAGAGATATGCTCAGAGATGAACATGTTACATCATTGCTTAAGAAAAACTAAGTATCATCCATCTAAGCATGAATGGTTGTTCTTCTCTGCTCTGCATCTATTCTTCATTGTAATTGACACCATCTTCACATTTTCAGCATCATTTGAATATTTAACTAATGCATTGTTGCATTTTTATCACAGGGAATATTGGGTCTGACCTGTCGTACAATAACGTTGGAATGTTCATCTCATCTGATGCTGGTAACAACTGGAGACAGGTGAGTTTAGGCTGAATTTGGGGGTAAAAGCTAAGGTATTCTCTTCTAAGGCATTCTAATAATATATTTTAATATTGTAGTTTGGAGAATAAGTATTTTGTACTGCTGTGTTTTGAGACTCAGTTTTCAGCTAGATGTGTACAAGGTAACTGTATCTAAATCATATATTATATTGAATTGCCTGTGTGTCCTCTTTCAGATATTCGAGGAGGAACACAACGTCTGGTTTCTGGATAAAGGAGGGGCCCTTGTCGCTGTGAAACAACCAACCGTCCCCACTAGACATTTACAGTAGGTTTAAATCTAATTCAGTGTTTGTATCTCTGTAAACTGGTTGCTATAACATGTTAGTACTTCTATTGATGTCAAGAAAACTTTTTTAATGTTACTTTATATATATGATTAAAGGCAGTAGTCAAGGTTTGAACAACTTGCAAAGCACAAACATATGCAATAAAGATACAAACATGTTGTCTAAAAAAACTAAATTGGGGGAAAGTGTTTTTCTTCACCAAGTCCCCCTGTTAGTACTTTTAACACTGACCATTCTATTGTAAATTGGAGCACCCACATTTTGCCTCAGTTAATACCAACACAACTGAAACCACATCTCTATTCTTATATCACTTTAGAAAAACATTTAGAAGGTACTTTTAGCACCAAGGTGTGCAGGATTCCTTCCTTCCTGGTTGTGTCTCCTAGATGATTTAAGTGCACTAGTGGAGGAAAGGAACACAGTAGAAGCCCTCATATCAAACCAGGTTTCAAATAGTATTGTTTTCTTTCAGCATTTAATTGAGACATTTAATTGTCCCAGACGGATGGGGTTTGCACTTTTGGGCCAATTTCATTGGAACCATTAGGCCTGGTAACAGACAGCTAAAGTATTTGAAAGATTTCAAATGCTATTTGAACCCAGGCAAGCACTGTAGGAACCAATCCCCCCCCTCTCTCTCTGTCTCTGTCTCTGTCTCTGTCCTCTTGCTCTCCTCCCAGCTAGTGTAACATTTCCTGACCCTGGTATCCTCCTAATAGATGAGTATAAATGCTTTGTCTGTTGTCTGAGTTTATAGCCAGATGAAGGCATGCTGACTGACGGAGGTTTAGATGGAAGCTGCAACAAGGGGGCTGCTGCTTCTTGCATCCTAGAGCAAGACTGTGCATTGTTGAGTGTTGTTCCCAACCTTGTCACACACAGTACTCCAGTGTTCTCACATCTGAAGTGATGTTGATGAGATGTCAGAATCAATAGAGAACAGGCCTGGAGGATGAAAGTTGCCCAATCTCTTTTTTATTTTTTTTATTTGTCTCCCCCCACCTCTCCGCCCCTGGTTTGTAGTCGTTCGAACATGAAACAGTTGTATTCTGGTTTGTTTTGTGTGTTGTGTTTTTTCTTCTACATCACTTCACTGTAGACTGTAAGTAAACTCAAGACCCATGACGTTGTTGATTTCTCTTCAAGTTGTTATGCCTCCACGCTTTGATAGTCAAACACAGTTCTGTTGTTTTATTCTTCTTCTATTCAACAGAACGTTTGTTAACTGTAGTCAATTAGACCCAACCTGAGATTCAGCGGCTGACTCTCTATGGAGACGACTCACTCCAATGATCTTCCATGAACCCAGTTGACACACTGTAATTGAGAGCATCAGGGCTCGTATTCAGAGTAGCAATGCTGATTCAGGATCAGATCCCACCGGTCTGTATAATCTCATTCCTTATGATCTAAAAGGTCAAATTGATCCTAGATCAGCACTCCAAGTCAGAATTACGAATATGGGCCTTGTTATTACTGCCAGTCTGAGATGTGAATGGTTGCATCACAAATGACACCCTTTTTCCTAGTAGGCTTCAGTACTTTAGACCAGAGCCCTATAGGCCCTGGGTGCCATTTGGGATTCATTCAATGTGTTCTTGTGTTGTGACTCTGTTACAGGATCAGTTTTGATGAGGGGCGGCAGTGGACCAGACACAGCTTCTCCTTGGTGCCTCTGTTTGTGGACGGGATGCTGGTGGAGGCAGGGACAGAGAACCAGATCATGACGTGAGTCGGGACAACAGAGTAATCGAGGGAAGACGCGCAGTGATGAATGATCTATAGACGGGGGATGGCATTCTTTTGCCCTCTGTAGGAAGTCTTAGAGAGATGGAGAAAAGGAGGGATTTCAATTGTTCTGTCTTCCATTGCTGTGGGACTCTGTTCCTTTTGGTGAAGGGGATGAGATGGATGAGATGAATTTGTCTCCTTCTCGTTCTCTTGGGAACCCTGTTCCTCTTGGAGGGAAGATATGAGGGGATGGGGAGGAATTTTAATTCAACAAATGCTGATGTCTCGTCTTTATTAAAAGAAGTTTAAATGGGAGAAAATATTTGATTCATAAGGGTTGTCAGTTTGTTAGCTTAGGATTGATTTCCCCATTTGATTGACATATTTAACTAGGAAAATGTAATTACTCATAGACTTAGCGTAATTGGTGAAAACTTGTAGCGCTGAAAACCCTTGTCACGTTATATTAACTTGTGTATCCATCCTTTGGTTTCTCAAGGTTTTTTGGACATTTCAGCCATAGGTCTGAGTGGCAGCTTATCAAGATAGACTACAAGTCCATCTTCAACAGGAAATGTACAGAAGGAGACTATCAGACGTGGCACCTTCACAACAAGGTAAGAGCTCTTAAACAGGATGTCGGTCCAACTTATCAATATGTGACCTTGTTACCAAATAACAATGAATTTACATGGTAGTTAGAGACTGTACATTATTTATAATGACGATACCTGGAGAAAATCGGACCTCTCTGAAATGAAAATGGGTGGCCCTTCCTTCAGTAAAATATATTTTTACCCGACCCTTCCTTAATGGTTAAAATAAAAAACGTGGCCCTCCCCTATACTCAAAATAATAATAAAAACATAAAGTGGACAGCAGAGAACATGACAACCATTATTTTCACCAACTACCGCGGACAAGGGTAGTGGTGAAAATATATCAATTAAATTAACAAAAGCACTGAATGAATCTATCAACTTATTTGCTTTCCCCAAAAAAAGCCTTTTTATTTTTAAAGCCTTTTTAACACATTTCATGCAATTCTACATAATTGTACATGACTGGAGATGACTATGGTCCTTTTAAATAGTAAAATAGAGCATGACAGCGAATGAGCGCATGCTGCAGCACCAGAGACGTTTTGATTTCTCTACAGGCTATTATTAAAAATAGAGGATAGTCCATGTCTGCAACAGTGCTAAAGTTGTCTATCAACTGTAAAAAGTGAGCACAACAGAACCAGTTACAACTGAAGTAAATGATCATCAATTCATTTGAGAAAAAGATGTTGGTTGTTTAACACAGCAAAATATATATATATATTTTGGGAAACAATCATTTTCTATTTCATTCCATGATATTATCAGGAATCTTGGTAAGACCCAAGTGCAGACTGTGTGAAGTAACAATGTTAATTGTAACAACAGGGGCAGGCAGACGACAGGTCAAGGCAGGCAGGGGTCGATAATCCAGAGTAGAGGCCAAGGTACAGGATGGCAGGCAGGTTCAGGGTCAGAGACAGGCAGTGGTCAGGCGGGCGGGTACAGGGTCAGGACAGACAAAGGTCAAAAACCAGGAGGATGAGAAAAAGAGAGACTAGGGAATAACAGGAGCTGAGACAAAATGCTGGTAGGCTTGAACAAACAAGATGAACTGGCACAGACAGACAGAAAACATAGGTAAAAATAACCAGAGGATAACTGGGGAAGGTGGGTGACACCTGGAGGGGGTGGAGACAAGCACAAGGACAGGTGAAACAGATCAGGGCGTGACAGATATTGTTGCTGCAAAATAGATTTGTGTAGACTGTGATTAGGGCATGGGAGTATAAGAGCATCTGCTGGGCTAAATTAACAAACTAGGCATGCATACTGTAGCTCACCTCATGATCCTCAAACCACAGACTAGTCAAACTCGTGTTTCTATTTAATTCAAAATCATTTATTTTATTTCATTTTATACAGCCTAAATCAAAATGTACTATATAGGTATGTTGGTGAAGTGCTGTTGTTGATGTGTTGTTAAAATGCTGTGCACCTGCCAGCCTGTAGCATGTCACAAATGTTTTTCAATTAATTTCCTAAATGGCAGGCTAAAGCCTGGAAATAATAATAATTTAACAATAATACATTATTGTTCCTTCTTAGGCTGCCTGGCTTGTTGCTGACTGATTTTAGAGTTAGTATGTTGTAGCCTGTTGGAATGTAGAATGTCAATTGATAGACACAATCACACATTACTTCCCAAAGAAAGTAAAAAAAAAATTGTCTCCACGGTTGTAGAAGGAAGCAGGCTCTACATGTCATAGAGACAAACCAAAGATATCCCATATGCATCAGAGTCTCTTCTTTCCCCGGCATTTTACAGCTTGTTTCTAGCATAAAGAATTGTGGATTAAAGTGCCCTGACAATATCACTTTATATAATCAGGTCCATACACTTTTATTTCCAAAATAACAAGCTAACAAGGTGTTAGGCCTATGCTTTTAGACATTTTCTTTAACAAACGCCACAATACCCTCAAATACCTTCGAGCCCTGGTTTTAACTTAACATACCAAGCTCTCCACTGACACTGAGATATTTAAGGAGTGTAATGGTGACTGAAGGAAATGGCTGACAAAGTCTATGGATGGTGGACTATAATTTCATCTGTCTAACAGGTAGGCCTACCTCTTATTTCTTGAATAGGAAGAAATAGACTCCAACACAAAGCCCTCTTGTTAGAAGCCTAAAGTCAAATTAAACGGCTGCTGCTCCATAGTAATGTAAGTTATGTAAATGACTTGAATATGGCTAATTGTGAGGTCAAAAACTATGATAAATAGCTTCATTATGGTCAACAAAACATATGATTTTTTTATTAAAATCAAATCTATCAGTAGCAAGTTCACCTCGGGTCTTCCTTTTCATCTTCGTTCTCTCCCTCTCAAACTGAACAGGGCATCAGTAGACCTAGTCTGCACGTACATATATATACTCTTTTGAAAAAAAAAAAATGGAATAAGTCTTTGACTCGCCTCCTGAAGTGCCACCTTACACAGCACATTCATTTGTTAGGCAGCACAAAAGTGTTTACATCAGCAAGAGCAAGGCTAGCTGGGGCTCATGATTGGGAACGCCTATCCATTGCAGTCTGTAATGCAGTCGAACCTAGTTTTTTTATACACCATCCCAGCAGCTCAAAAACTCAGGAGGGAAGTACATTTTCTAAGAAATATAACTTTGCCCTGTGCTTCTCCTAGCATACTCTTCATATAGCCTAGGCTTATAGCATATAGTATAGTCTGTGGAACATTTTATTGAGACCACAGTAGTGGCACTTGATATTGCTCGCCTAGCAGAGAATCAGGGATTAGGGGCATCATTGGGCACACATTGAGATAGTATATATAATTAGCAACTAATTCTCAAAACCTGAGCAATTTGACATTTAATCAATTACAAATTACCTGATCCTCCCCTGGCCAAAATAATAAAAAAAAAACATAAGAAACCCTCCCCCTGACTGATATTAAAAAATGACCCTCCCCCATGACCCTCCCCCTCAAGGTACCAATGTTTTTAGAAGGTAGATGCAGTGTACTTACAGTGTTTGGGTAGTTCCAATAAGCTCAATAGGTTAACATAATAATGGTTTGACTTGCTGTTCAATGTTAATTTGACATTTGAAATTGACGTACTGCAATCCCATGTGCGTTCACTATATGGATTAACATCCTGTATGTGTTTCACAGGGCGAGCCGTGTGTGATGGGCCAGAAACAGATCTATATGAAACGCAGACCAGGAAACTATTGCATGCTGGGAAAAGACTACGCCAAAGTCCTCTCTGCTGAGTCGTGTATCTGTCGGGCCCACGACTTTGAATGGTAATTATAGTATACTAGTATAATAACTCACAATTGCAGTAAAATAGAAGACATGAAAACATGTCCTTTTATCTCAAATCTAAACATGAGTAGATCAACAGAGGTTTCATTGTCCATAAAAGAGAGAGACATGTTGTATGATGCTTTGTGTATGTTGTCCCATTTAAGCCAATTTAGGATTTATTACACTATTTCAGGATCCCATTCATTTGGTTCATTTTCTGTGTCAGTGCCCCAATTATCAGATATTTTGGGGAATAATTTGCTCCTAACGTCTGTCTCTTTGGCTGAGCTCGTTTTGCTATGTTTATAATAAAGTAGAGAAGATGAAGGGTGTTAATAGGACTGTGGGTTGCTGTTGTTTTTGTCTTCTAAAAGCAGGGAAGAGAAAAGCGAAGATACCTTTGTATATAAATGCCAGCGGTGTCAGGTAAAACTGTATGAGTTTTAATTAGGATCCATTCATCTCCAGGGATAGTTGTTTTTAATTATTTTATGATACAGTTCACAAACGTCCTGACCACATGGCGTGGCATGTCTCTCTCTCTCTCTCTCTCTCTCTCTCTCTCTCTCTCTCTCTCTCTCTCTCTCTCTCTCTCTCTCTTTCTATTTCTACAGCTGGTGACAGAGACAGTGAAAAACAATCTCTTTAAGAAACGTCAACGTTCAGAGTGAACAACAATAAAACTTTTAATTGACTTTGAAGTGTACACAAAAGTCAAGGTCTGAAATGTTTACTGATTGCGTATTGCATAACAGGGTGACAATGCACCGGCGTGTTGTTCTGTTGGGCTGTGAACAAAAGGTCCAGGGGTTGATTCCAAAGTGGGACAATGACTAGAATAAAATCAGAGGTTATAAACTGAGCATAAATATGAATGCAACATGCAACAATTTCAAATTATTTACTGAGTTGTAGTTCAAATGAGGAAATCAGTCAATTGAAATAAATGCATTAGGCCAGAATCTATAGATTTCACATGAAGCATCTGTTGGTCAGATAACTTAAAATAAATTGCCCTCATAGTGGGCCTCAGGATCTCAGCACAGTATTTCTGTGCATTCAAATTGCCATAGATAAAATGCACTTGTGTTTGTTGTCTGTAGCTTATGCCTACCCATACCATAACAGTCCAGCTACCATGGGGGCGCAATGTTCACAACGTTGACAGCAAACCGCTTGCCCACACAATGAAATACATGTGGTCTGTGGTTGTGCGGCCAGTTGGACATACTGACAAATTCTCTAAAACTACGTTGGAGGTGGCTTATGCTAGAGCAACAAATGTTAAATTCTCTGACAAAAGATCTGGTGGACTTTCCTGCAGTCAGCATGCCAATTGCACAATATCTCAAAACTTGAGACATCTGTGGCATTGTGTTGTGTGACAAAACTGCACATTTTAGAGTGTCCTTTTATTGTCTACATCACAAGGTGCACCTGTGTAATTATCATGCTGTTTAATCAGTTTCTTGATATGCCACACTTGTCAGGTGGATGGATTATCTTGGCAGGAGAAATTCTCACTAACAGTGAAATAGTATTGTTGAACCTATGGAACAGTTCTGGGGATCCTTTATTTCAGCTCATGAAACATTGGACCTACACTTAATGTGTTGTATTTGTATTTTGTTCAGGGTAGATACATAGATATAACACTTGATATATTCTACTAATAATAAGTGAGGAGAGATTAGTATTAATATGTAACCAAAACACCCTGGGAGTCTGCATGACTGTAATGTACTAAACTGGACACCATACTTTTCTGTGACTTATTGGAAAGACATTTGATCTTTGCATTACCAAGGCTGTGATTCAGTGGTGCGTTAATGTCCTTAACTGGACACTGTACCTTCATTGGACTCACTTGGTCCCTTATAACTATTATCCCGACCAACCATAACACCATAATTTCACTTGACAGCCTGTCAATAAATTGGGGGAGGTTCCTAATCACACTGAGGCCAGACCAGGCCATAGGGAGTTCTAGACGGACCTCAGGCTTTGTTGCATCCTATTAGTTCTGGCTAGGTAATTAATTGATAAATCAATGACAGCGTCATTATTAGAATGGGCACTTGCCTAACCTGCTTTGCCCGATGTAAATCACTTCGTGATTGGGATGTTGCTAACATCAGCCGTTGGAAGTCAGCCAACCCTGTCCTGGCTGTGTTGACATGGAGTCCCCCAGGGCTCAGTCTTCCTACCTCTGCTGATCTGGAGCTTTTGTCAACCGCAGCCCAATCAATATATAATAATTATGGGTTGCAATGCAAAAAATATCTATTATATGTATCGTGCTGAGGGGACAGGAAAAATTAGCTGTAACATAGCACAGTAATACCGTATGTCCTTTGGATCAAAATCAAATCAAAATGTTTTTATCACTTCCTTCGTAAACAGCAGGTGTAGACTAACAGTGAAATGCTTACTTTACAGGCCCTTTCCAACAATGCAGAGAGAAAAAAATAGAAAAACAATGATAAATACACAATGAGTAACGATAACTTGGCTATATATACGTGGTACCAATACCAAGTTGATGTGCATATGTATGACATAATTGAGGTAGATATGTACATAAATGAAAAGCCAACTGACATTTATTCCTGAGGTGCTGATCTGTTGCACCCTCTACAACCACTGTGATTATTATTAGATGACCCTGCTGTTCATCTATGAACATTTGAACATCTTGGCCATGTTCTGTTATAATCTGCACCCGGCACAGCCAGAAGAGGACTGGCCACCCCTCATAGCCTGGTTCCTCTCTAGGTTTCTTCCTAGGTTTCAGCCTTTCTAGGGAGTTCTTCCTAGCCACCGTGCTTCTGCACCTGCATTGCTTACTGTTTGGGGTTTTAGGATGGGTTTCTGTACAGCACATTACGACATCAGCTGATGTAAAAAGGGCTTTAGAAATACATTTGATTGATATACAGTAGGTAGAGGTACCGTGTTGATGTTGATCACATTCTGTATGTGATTTGTTATAGTGATTATGGCTATGAACGGCGTAGAGAAGGGAACTGTCTACCAGCGTTCTGGTTCAACCCAGCTGTCATATCAAGAAGCTGCAGCCAAGGACAGAACTACCTCAACAGCACAGGGTGAGTTGCACATAAGGACACTATTTTGTAGCGTTTCTGTGTTGTCTATTCTAAGTGAAGGCAACCCTGCTGTATATTTCTGCTCAATGAAAGGTCAAATATTTTTCCTTGAATGTTTTCCATTTCATTTTATAAAACATTATGATGGTTATAATATGATCCATGTTAAAAAGCCTAAATAGGTATCTCACATATCAAAAGAGAGGTACAAAACACATTACAGCTTACAGTGGCTACAGTATCTCTCTGTATAGGTTGGCCAATGCTTATCATCTTCCCATCTTCCCACTGTAATGAAACACTGTCAGGGTGTCACACCCTCTGGCACGGCTCCTAGTGTGAATAGTGATATTGGCTATTTAGACCTGAGTCATTCACCAGACAGTAGATCTATACTGCGTGAGATGGTGCACTTCTGAGAGCTACACAGCACTTTCAGGAATCCTAGGACACAGATTAGGACGTCTCAGGATAGCTAAGGTCTGAGGAGAACGGTACATCCTTCATTCATGCATTCGCTTCCCCAAGGTTAAAAGTCAAGTTTTGTCTCGGAGTTAGTTAAGCATGTTCGAGTTTTGTCAGTGTGAAATTAATATTTTAATTAGGGATCACTAAGCATTTTTAAGATTGGTCAAAGAATAGCAAGTCTTGTTTACTAGCTCGGTCACTTCCGCAATCACTTTGAGGTTAAAAATACATTTTTTGCAATTTCTTGTCAAGCCTCATTGATGAACATGACCAATACCTTAGCCTTGTTAACTAGTAGTGTCATGAAGCCATAACCTCAGTAAACCATACTAAACATGTACTAAATCATTCAAGTGGTATCTTCTTAAGGTACCGAAAAGTGGTGTCCAACAACTGCATCAAGGGAGTCAAGGACATGTACACACCCAGGAAGCAGATGTGTCCCAACAGGGCTCCAAAAGGCCTTTCTCTCTCCACCAGAGAGGGCAAGCTTACCGCTGACCTGCACACCAACGTCACCTTCCTGGTGCATCTGGATGAGGTAGGACTGGGCCAAAAGCCAAAATGGCCTCCTTTTTGTATATCATTCTTATGGGCCTGTAGGAGCCCAAATGGATATCTTTGTATGCATCACTGTTATGAGTTGCATTGATTTTCACTTTAAGCCATGAAATGAAAAATCTGTGTTTTGTATTGCTATGCATGGTTGTAAAAGTAGTCCTAGCATGTGGTGCACAACTCACTCACTCTAGGCCTGTTACTGAGTGAAATATGGATTTTTCTCCAGACATATGCCTACAATTATTTCCCTGTTATATTATCCCATACACACCAACTGCTGAAAGTGTAATAGTAACTTGCAACACAACATCACCCACACACAGCTAGAGGCCCCAAGCCCCGAGCTGAGAGACAGAGTAAGAGCTAAAGACCTTAGAGAGAGATACACCCTGGAGACCCTGTTATAGAGTGATAAACTCAGAGTAGCCTCCTTCTAGGGCCAGGGCCTTGCCTCGCTCCCCTCACTCCCTAGACACTGTTCAACCACCTCACATTAAATTCAGGTGGAAAAAGTGCAGTAGTGCTCTGCTTGGTGCGGCGGTGCTTTCCCCCTGAACTGCAGCTAAGAAGTAAGTGTCTCTCCCACAAGGTCTCCCCCGGGCCCAGCTGTCATATTACAGTGTGATGAGTTGAGGAAATTATAATTGATTTATTTAGTGAAGAGTGTCACGGCCGTCGTTAGGAAATGACCAAGGTGCAGCGTGGTGAGGGTACATATCTTTTTATTTTATATAATGACGCCAACAAAACAAGAAATAAAGAAACCACGGTAAAGCTTAACAGGGCTTTAGTGCCCCTAACAAAGATAACTACCCACAATGACAGGTGGGAAAAGGAGCTGCCTAAGTATGGTTCCAAATAAGAGACAACAATAGACAGCTGTCCCTGATTGAGAACCATACCCAACCAAAACAAAGAAATACAAAACATAGAAAATAGAACATAGAATGGCCACCCCACATCACACCCTGACCTAACCAAATAGAGAAATAAAACAGCTCTCTAAGGTCAGGGTGTGACAAAGAGAGGCCTCCTATTATAAGAGAGACATATGCCATGTGGTCAAAAAGTTGATGAAATGTATTTTATAAAAATTTCAGTCCCAAAATAATTAAAAACAACTATCAAAGGAGACTAATGGAGATGAAGAATCTTAATGGTGTCGGGTCTTATGCATTAGGAAAATCCTTCGCTCCTGTTGAATTCAGACTTTAATTTATTTTCATGAAGCCCAAGATGGTAGAATTTCTTGGGGAGAGCAAATGGGCCTAAATATTTAATTTGTGGTACTGCTGGGTAGTGAACATGGCGGTTCAGAAAAATAAAAATTAAGGAGGGAGGTGGAAGAAAGTTTGATGTTTTGAGAGCGGGATGAGATCTGTAGTGTCACACGTCAAGGTTTCATTATCACAAAGTGACCTTATAGCATGTCATGTGTACACCAAACAGAATTACCCATCATTAGCTACCTTATAGCATGTCATGTGTACACCAACAAGAACCACTGGAATAGTCCCAAAGGAGCAAATCCATCCATCTTGCTCTCCAGGCAGGCTCAATCAAACGCTCAAAGCATTTTATAGAAAGCGAAAACTATTTGAACCCAGGTATGACACACCATCAGCATGACAGCACTGACTTCACACCGTTTATACCATCCTTTGTGTGCTGACATTCACCTGAACAAGACTCCTTTACACAGTCCTGCTGTGTTGGACCTGAACTAACACAACCCATTATTGTCAACCAGTACTGCTGTCCAGACCATGACTCTTACCCTATTACGCATTTTGGATATGGAGGCCCTCTGAGTCACACATGGAGCCACGGACACAAAGCTTGTCATTTAGCCAGCAGGCCAGCATCAGTCTCATGCAGATTAGGGAGTGATCCCAGGACACCTCAATAGAGAACTAGAAGTGTCCAGAGAAAGTGAACAGAGGACACCAACAGAATCCCGAATGACATCGGCGCCACTACAGTTCCACACAGTAGCTGATACTGTTATCCCTTTTCTTCCATTCTATTCTGCCTTTCTTTATTTGGCTTATCCATAGTTTATCATTTTCAGTGTACAATGGTGTGAAATATACCCCCAGAAGCCTTCTCCTGTTTTCATACTCTGCTGTGCTTGAAAATAAATAAAACGGATAGTGAATAAGGAGAGAGAGACACACACACCTCATTTTAGGTAACAGGCAAACACACTCCTCTCACAGTGGGGCAGAATATGATGCAACCCCAATGTTGGGCTTGTGCTGACTGCGAATGTAGGCCAGCAGTCTGTTGACTAGTGTACCTGCCACCCTACTGTCTCTTGATTACAACACTGCTTCGTCCTCCCTGTGGTTCTCTCTCCATCACACACACACTCACCACATGGACTCATGTCAGACTCAGGTTGCACACTGATGTAGAGGTGTCACAACACAATCTGTTGGACTTCTGATAGAAACAGACAGACAATGATGTCCTGCCTGGGCCCATGCATGCTTACTGAATGGTACTGTGGATTTGAGGCATTGTATTGAACCCCATTTTTTAAAACATTTATTTAACTAGGCAAGTCAGTTAAGAAGAAATCTTATTTATAATGACGGCCTACCAGGCAAAAGTGGTTTAACTGCCTTATTCAGGGCCAGAATGACATCATTTTACTTTGTCAGCTCGGGATTCGATCTAGCAAACTTTTGGTTACTGGCCCAACACTCTAACAACTAGGCTACCTGCCGCCATAAAACAATGACATGTATTTAAGTCTAGAATAAACAAAAGTACAACTATCTAGCTGGGCTCTGAAATACAATGGAATTGTTACATATATATTTTTTATAACGATGAATATCTTATTTTATTTTTTTTGTCTTTATTTCTGTCTTTTCTGTCTTTCTTTCATCTGTCGTCCTCACTTGAGACTTTACTTGTTTTCCAGGGGGACTCAATGAGAACCAACATCCAACTGGATTTTGGAGATGGCACGGCAGTCTCCTACTCCAACCTGAGCTGGATCGAAGAGGGTATCAGGCATGTTTACAAGATGGCTGGGATATTCCGTGTCTCTGCCTTGGCGGAAAACACCCTGGGATTTGATACTTCCACGTTGTACCTTCATGTTACGTGTATGTCACCTCTATACATTCATCTATTTTGACAGGAACATTCAATTCCCGCCATCGAGGAATGAAGTACTTCTGGTTTTAGTTTGTACTGTACCTGGTAGATAATTGATCAGTTACTGTGACGTCGGCCATTGATTGGCCAGAGTGGTCGCTCACCTGGTGACCCAGGTCTGAATCAGTCCATGATTGGAGGGAAAGAATGGAAAACAACAGTGCTGTGGTTCTCAAGGATCATAACTGAATATCTCTGCCTCATATTCCTCTGTAAATAACCACATTACTAAATATACAGCAGTGTACAATGGAGCCAGTTAAAGGCAAAGTACCAGAATGCTTTCAACATAGTACAGCACTTTGATGCCCTCTCTTTTCATCTTGTAATGAACAAGTAAATAATAGTGACAAATATAACATGCTTATGTCTAAAAGGCTTCAAGAATTATCCAGCACTTTGAGGTGCAGTGTTTGAATTGCCGCCTTGTCTCTTGATTTGAAAAGCGAGGCTTTCGTCAATTAGTGAAGGTGCCATTTAAATATTGTCTCTGGTCGCCACGTCACTTTCAGTCAGTGTACTTTGATATTATTGATGTCATTGATTCTGCTGGTGTTTTTTCCTGGTTTGGTACAAATGATTATATATTTTTTGTACTTTTACCCTTTTTTCTCCCCAATTTCATGATATCCAATTGGTAGTTACAGTCTTGTCTCATCGCTGCAACTCCCATACGGACTCGGGAGAGGTGAAGGTGGCGAGCCATGCGTTCTTTGAAATAAGACCCTGCCAAGCCGCACTGCTTCTTGACACACTTCTCACTTAACCTGGAAGCCAACCGCACCAATGTGTCGGAGGAAACAAAACACCTGGCGATTGAAGTCAAATTGCAGACAACCTTTCTGCCACAAGGAGTCTCTAGAGCCCGATGGGACAAGGATATCCTTGTCAGCCAAACCTTCCCCTAACCCGAGCAACTCTGTGCCAATTGTGCGGCACCTCATGGTCTCCCTGACCCGGCCGGCTGTGATAAAGTCTGGATCGAATCCGGGTCTGTAGTGACGCATCAAGCACTGCGATGCAGTGCCTTACACCATTGTGCCACTCGGGAGGCTGTTTGGCACATTTTGAGGGAATTTACAGAGGAGAGAGTGTGCAGATAATGCTTTTAGCAATGTGCCAATCACGATGCCACCACATATTTCAAATTGGAATATTTTTAACACTAGACACAGTTTAGGGAGCCTGACCAAATGACTCACATCACACACACAACACACACATGCACATCCGCATAGACACAAACTTAAAAGGGGGAGACACACAGATACGCACACTTTCTCTCTCTGTCACACACATCACACACAAACACACACACAGACACACAGACACAGACACAGACACAGACACAGACACACACAGACACTAACACACACACATACATACACAGCATGCGTTTGAAAGCTAGGATAAAGATTAGTCTCAGTTAAAGAGGATAAGAGTTAACAGAAGCCCAGGCGGAGACGTACAGTACACACCAGAACGCCAAGTCACACCACTGTCAGCAGGAGTTTTACTGTTAAAATACCTTGTTATATCTCTCTCCTACAGGAACCTTCACCACTTAGATCACGATAATGCCACGTACACCCACGTCAACTCCCATTATGGTCTCAGCATGTCAGACAACAGTATTACTCACAAGGTATCACGTCAAAAACATGATAACGTCAACGTGTTTTAAGTCGAGAATAAGTCTTGTTCTTCAACTAAATTCCATCAAAACTATAGAACGTTATGATAGTTAATGACATTTTTTGAGGAAGATTTCATTCACCTTCCATTTTCATCTAAAGTAGTCTTATTGAAAAGAAGATCCCACACACTACTCCAGTGATAATGATAAGTGATACTGGAAAGCGGTGTGGGAGATCTTATTTTCTCTAATTCTTCATTTCAGAAGGTTTCTATTTCTTTTTTTTCCCACACAGCTGTAAAAAATGATCTTCGGATGTGCCAGTGCTTTTCATATATTAAAACAAAAAATAATCAAAAAATAATATTTTGATGTGCGAGTGATTTTCATATTGTGTAGTTAGGCAGTCTCAAGCAATGTCCATGTAATTACAATCATATATGGAATCATCCAATACTGAGTCTGAATCAGCCAATACTGAGTCTGAATCATCCAATACTGAGTCTGAATCATCCAATACTGAGTCTGAATCATTCAATACTGAGTGTGAATCATCCAATACTGAGTCTGAATCATCCAATACTGAGTCTGAATCATCCAATACTGAGTCTGAATCATCCAATACTGAGTCTGAATCATCCAATACTGAGTCTGAATCATCCAATACTGAGTCTGAATCATCCAATACTGAGTGTGAATCATCCAATACTGAGTCTGAATCATCCAATACTGAGTCTGAATCATCCAATACTGAGTCTGAATCATCCAATACTGAGTCTGAATCATCCAATACTGAGTCTGAATCATCCAATACTGAGTCTGAATCATCCAATACTGAGTCTGTATTATCCAGTACTGAGTCTGAATCATCCCATACTGAATATGAATCACCCTCTGTGTTTGTATCAGGTCCTGTGGAACATGTCCAGTTGCTGGCTCCATTTGTGGCCATCAAGAACAAGGAAGTAAACCTAACAGCAGTGGTCTGGCCCATCCACTCTAGGACCCTCACCTACTTCTGGTGGCTGGGGAACAGCACTGAGGTAAACTAGACTTAAAACACTTAGTCTACAGGGAAGAGGGCCTATAACCTGAGCCCTGTGGGACTCCAGTGTTGTGTCTAGTATTCAGTATATGTGGGTTACCGGCTCTACAACATTAGTAGAGGTAAACTGACACTATTCAAAAGGGGTCTTACCTTATAATGCTATATAGTGTACATGTACTGCAGTGGTGGCTGGTGTCACTGTAACTAAATCAGAGGACAGGCTTAATGTAATGGCTGGAACAGAATAAATGGAACAGCATCGAACACTTCAAAGACATTGTTTCCATTCCAGTTCCATTTCACTTCAGCCATTATTATGAGCTGTCCTCCCTTCAGTAGCCTCCACTGATGTATATATGGGTTATACATGATGTCTATGGTATTACATACATTGACCTCTTCTATTGTGGAAGACGACGGTGATAGAGGCAGAGCAGTCTCTGATCTTATTAGTTTGTCATGAGTTATGACCTCAGCTGCATTGGTTCTAGGTCTTATGTGGAGGATGTTTTTTGTAGGGTTTTACTCAAGTCAGAAGCTCCAACTACTCTTAGTGAGAAATTCAAGGAGAAGTTGTAGTCATCTGAAATGGGTTTGTTTCATCCGGGGATTTAGGTAAATGTTTTGGGTGAAGGGATTATTACCTGATCAAAGTGTGATCATCCATTTTGTCCATGTTCCTTCTTCCTCCAGCCGGTGATCAGCTTAGATGGGAGCATCTCGTATACCTTTACCAGCGAGGGAATGAACACGGTTACGGTCCAAGTGTCTTCAGCCAACACCATACTGCAAGACACTAAGATGATAGCAGTCCAAGGTAAGGATCAGTACTCTCTCTCTCTCTCTCTCTCTCTCTCTCTCTCTCTCTCTCGGATCACCATAATCAAATTATTCTGCTTGATGTAATGCTAATTTGCACATCTAGCAGGCATCTGACTTGGTATGCAACGTTTGAGGATACTTTACATTTGGATATGTCAGGATATGCGAAAGGGGACATTTCCCCAATTATCTAAGAAATCACTTGTGCAAGCAATCAACTCCTCTTGTCAAAACATGAGCACATGCATACTGTACGCACACACACCAACATCTCTGTCAGCTTTCCCACCCATCAGAAGACAGTTAGAGGGACACAACCAGAAGGAAGGACAGTGGGGAATGGACAGGATACCTTGAGAATAATGCAACGAGATCAGGAGTTGAATTAACGCTCTGTTTCTGTTTCTCCCCTGGGTCTCTCTCTCTCTTTCTGACAGAGTTCTTCAAATCTCTGCTTTTATCTTTCTCCCCTAACCTGGACGAGTACAACCCTGATGTCCCCGAGTGGAGACAGGATGTGGGGAGAGTCATTAAGAAGGCTCTGCTCCAAGTAAGTGTGAATTCCTTCCATTTCTCTCTCTCTTGTCTCTTCCTATCCTCTCAGACGCTTTGGCATTCACCCTCGGGCTGTCCTATGATTCGTTATCACACAGGTGCGAGAGTCTCGGCTTCTTCTTCCCCCCTCGAGGCAGCTTTATTAGCACAAACAGAAGTTGGAGCAATGAAATGCATTCTTCGGGAATTAGCCTGGAATGAAGGAGATCTAGGCATTACCGTGACATTGGATGTGCATAGTATCTGTGGAGGAGAGCTAGCGCTGATATGTCATATTTAAGTGTGTTGTTCTTCCACTTTGTGTGTTGGTTTAGGCCTTTAGTGTGAGAATTGTGGTCTCTCTGTGTTTTCACCAACTCCACAGTTGATTTGACATGAGAGGCGCCTCAGGCGAGTTAGTCTGAGAGCCAGTGGAGGGAGCTACTGTGATGGAGGACAGGGTGAAGCTTTGTGAGGGATAAAGTGCACCTTATCACCTGGAATTCTGGGAGCCACATACTATGATCATGGCAGTATAGTATAGCACCAATCATTTGAATTGTGTTAAACAGCGGGGCACACTCAGTTAAAGTTATATATCTAGCTTGGGCTATTAATTGCTAGCCTCAATAGGGATTTACAGCAATCTTAAGGCCTATTTATCCATGTACTGCTAGCGTTGACATAGGGTTCATAGCCTAGATATTGTGCAGAAATCGTCATACAAAGTGTTATTAGAATTTTTACCTTCATTTACTTTTTGGGAATTTTCTGCGGTTCACGTTCAGTTCACCCTCAAGGTCAAGGTAAACAACTCCCCACAATGAGGAGAAGGTTCAGCAAAATTGCAATTAAAGTCCGGGTCCATTAAACTGCAGTATTGCCGTACTACAGTACAGCTCGACGGTTGACAATAGTGAGAGTCAGGCAGGGCTACACTGTTGCTCCTCAGCTGATTCCAACCCAATGCCTAATAGAGGTTTGAATGGGGAGTTCAGTAATAGAGGCTATTTCAAGTTATTTTCCAGAATCATTCCATCTCCGCTTTCTCTGGCTTCTTCTTTCCTCCCCCTGTGGAACATGGAAGATGCCGAAGGCTCACTCTCAAGTTCCAGACTGTCGGCAAATTCATATAATTTTCTATGTTTCGCGGAAGCCCCCCTGGTTTCACCACCAGCTGTTAATGCATCTATCAGTGTGGTGAAAGAGTTTAACATGTCCTATTTTTTTCCCCTAAGAGAGGGCACTCCCCCCCCCCCCCGGGTAACGACTGTACTTGACTTCACAGAATACAATCATAGATATAGGTGAATCATCATAACATATTTATAACAACATTGTTGGAAATAATGCACTATGGTAGGGGTTATGAAAATAGTATAACCCAATATTGTCAAGTTCATGACGAATGAGAAACAGAATCCACGTCTTGGTATGTTTACAATAGTAATTAATAATAAACCACTGTTTCTCATCTTATTTATTTAGCTTTGCATACAGTAAGATTGTGAGGAAGCCGCTCCAAATGTGTTTGCTGTCAAAATATTAAAGTGACAAGATACAGTTTTGAAAAGGTGGTTTTTCAGCCAAATTTGGGCATGGACAAAGTTCCCTCCAAAACACTCACTCATCTGACTGTCTGACTCAACCACTCTCCTCCCTTAACCCAGATCAGATTTTTCACTCCAGAAAATGAGTTTTGGGGGCACAAAATGCCAGCGCTACCTAAGCACACAGAGCCCAAAGGATTTTTAGAGTAATGAGTGATCGCAAAAAGAACATTTGTGCTGAGTGTATTGATTTTTACAGGTGCTATTGTATCCTATCCCCTTCCATCTCCCATTCCCTCTCCCATTCCATACCTCTTTCCCCTCATTGCATGTAATTCCTTTGCTCTATATTTGTCCACTACTTTTCTACTCAAATAGTGATTTTAAGGCTTGATAATTGATGTGCATCAAGTGTATGTGACTCTCCGACTACGCCACTCCATTGTCCGCCAGTAGCCAAATAGAGTACCCATACAAACATGAGTGGATTTTTAAATGAACACTGATTTCTGGTTGGAACCCTGTGCCTAGCTGGTCATCTAAAGTGGATAAAGGACATTACGAAGAAAATCATTTAGTAGTAGCTATTTTGAAGTCATGGAAAAACAGTTGTTTTGCAAGACATACTCTTCTCATCAAGAAAGAAATACACTTTTTGCAAAAACATGGAGGTTGAATTTGGATTGAAAAAAAGTTCAACACTTTATTTAACACCAAGGATCATATCATGTTATGTCACAGTCATAGTCATGTCATAGTTTGTCATTAAAGATAAAAACAACTTGTCTTAAACTGTTGCGACATTGTGTTATTTTAAGGCTGGTTATGACATCTACACAAGAGTGTCACAACCCACAAAACCCACCACACAAAGCAAACCATATATATATGCATTTTCTAAAATTGCCCACACATTGATGTCAGACATGTACCTACCCCAATGCACTGTTGCTCTGGACTGGGATGAATGCAGGAGCAGATTTCAGAAGTAGGCCAAGACACCCTCTTTGTGACTGATGACTGACATAAGGGCATGTACATGATAGACCTATCTGGTTTATATCATTATGATGGTCATAATGCTTCTTGAGTGTCAAAGTACATTTTCTTAGTCCAAGTAAAGTGACAAAGGATGGTCATAATGCTTCTTGACAGTGTCATAAAGTGTATTTTCTTAGTCCAAGTAGAGTAACACAGGATTTATAATGTGTATTTTCCATAAGTTATATGAGGAAAATTACATGATTGTAAAGAATTCAGTACAACAACAACATCAAAGGATTTACAGTGGGGCAAAAAAGTATTTAGTCAGCCACCAATTGCGAAATTTCTCCCACTTAAAAAGATGAGAGAGGCCTGTAATTTTCATCATAGGTACACTTCAACTATGACAGACAAAATGAGAAAAAAAATCCAGAAAATCACATTGTAGGATTTTTAATACATTTATTTGCAAATTATGGTGGACAGGTGTATTTTATACTGATAACAAGTTAAAACAGGTGCCATTAATACAGGTAACAAGTGGAGGACAGAGGAGCCTCTTAAAGAAGGTCTGTGAGAGCCAGAAATCTTGCTTGTTTGTAGGTGACCAAATACTTATTTTCCACCATAATTTGCAAATAAATTCATAAAAAATCCTACAATGTGATTTTCTGGAGAAAAAAATTCTCATTTTGTCTGTCATAGTTGAAGTGTACCTATGATGAAAAGTACAGGCCTCTCTCATCTTTGTAAGTGGGAGAACTTGCACAATTGGTGGCTGACTAAATACTTTTTTTGCCCCACTGTATCTCTAAATTGTATTATTTTTTTATTTTTTTTCCCCTGCCAAGAAGTTTCCTTTTTCCTTTCTCCATGTTTCCACTGGGCTTCCCTTCCTGCTTCTCTTCTTCCAATGTATGAGGCTCGAACTGCAGTTAACAGTTTGAATGTCTCCCCCTAGTGGTACCGCAACATATATATGCATATAATGTTGTGAACAAACTAAGTTTGATTCCAAAATCTGGAACATTTCTGTTGTTGTAAGGGTATAAGCCAGATAGGCCTATTACATACATAACCGCCAGTCATAAGTTCCAAAGAGGGTATTTGGTCCTTTTCCTGTTTTCATCCCAGTCATCAGTGGCAGAGCATTGGGCTAGGCACATGTTTGGCATCAATGTGTGCACAATTAATAAAATGGACAAATTAAGAAATGTTATATAACATACTATTTACAAGTAGAAGGGATTGGTCTGCCTTGTGTGGTAGTTTTTTGTGTGCTCTTTAACACTCTTACATAGATGTCATAACCAACCATAAAATATTGTAATATACAATACCAGTCAAAAATGTGGACACAGTGTTTCTTTATTTGTACTATTTTCTACATTGTAGAATTATAGTGAAGACATCAAAACTATGAAATAGCACATATGGAATCATGTCATGACCAAAAAAGTATTAAACAAATCAAAATATATTTGAGATTTGAGATTTTTTTAAGTAGCCACCCTTTGCCTTGATGACAGGGCTATCTTCTGTACACCATCCCTCCCTTGGCACAACACGACGTATTGACTCGAACGCATTAGGAAGGAAAGAAATTCCACAAATTAACTTTAAACAAAGCACACCTGTTAATTGAAATGCATTCCATGTGACATCCTCATGACACTGGTTGAGAGAATGCCAAAAATATGCAAAGCTGTCATCAATGCAAAGGGTGGCTACTTTGAAGCATCTAAAATGAAAATCTATTTTGATTTGTTTAACATTTTTTTGGTTACTACATGATTCCATATGTGTCATTTCATAGCTTTGATGTATTCACTACTGTTCTACAATGAAAAACCCTTGAATGAGTAGGTGTGTCCAAACATTTGACTAGCACTGTATGTCACAACTTGTCTAAATATATGTGTCATAACAATGACAATGTTATGTCAACTGTTATGACATATGGTTAAAACCGCGTCATAACGTGTTATGGTGCTAGGTGTCAAATAAAGTGTTACCAAAGAAATTAAGTAGTATTTATGCTGACTTGTAATCTATTGGTTTGGTGACAGATTGTAGCATTGTTTACATGGAGGTTGTATTGGTTATTAACACATCTTGGTCAAGCCCAAATATTTTTCATTGTCACCTCCCTCTCCTTTGATTTCAAAATATGTTAAATATGTATATAATCTAAGGGCAGTTTTTTAACTGTAGACTAAGAATACCATACAAGTATGAACATATTGCAACAGTATTGTCCATTGTCAACAGGTGTCAGACTTTCCAGAGGATCAGTTATTGGTTGCAGTGTTTCCAGGTGTGCCAACGGCCGCTGAGCTCTTCCTGTTACCACACAAGAACCAATCAGAGGGCCGGAAAAAGAGCGAGAAGGAGCTAGAGCAGGTATGGGATAGTTAGATTGGACAATGACATTTTGAGTGTCATTGTAATTCTGCCATGGCATGTATGACAAATTGTTTCCAATCCTTCACACAATAGGATAAATGCATTGTCATGGCTGAAATGACACACACATGCAGACATTAATTTTATACTCCTAGTCCGACAATTGATACAACTGAACCAATGTGGTGGGTGTCATGACGAAACAGCAAATGCTATTTAATTATGCATTGTGTGTGAATTTAAAGAGCTGAAAAGTGTGAGAATTGTTTGACTAAATGATGCTTCTTTCATCTCCTTCAACAGATCTCTGAGATACTTGCCAGCGCTCTGAACCAGAATCTGGTGGAGTTTGAGCTAAAGCCAGGAGCAAGAGTAATCGTTTACATCACACAGCTAACTTTGGGTAAGGAAAGAAGTTAGTATCAAGATAATTACATATATTAACTGTATGTACTTGCATGATAAATCATTATTTGTGTTTGTTTTGTTTTTGTGATGTCATAAATGCAATGTCATTTACTGGAGCTAACGTCTTCATATTTGTATAGCATAAACCAAACACATTTTTTTGAATTTAGAATGCCTTATATGTTTGTCACCATCTTGGGTGTACAAAGATTGGAGGAGGACAACTCCTTGAGACAATTGATATTTTCTATCTACCATCAAGTCGCTCAACATCTGTTCACTGTCTTGAACAACCATCCAACCACAAAATGAGTGTTGCACTGAGTATAATTTTGTTGATTATTTTTCAGTCCTTGAGAAAATGACAAAAAAAGAGAAGTTTGTTTCACAATGCATGCAAAAATCAGAATCGCCTAAAAATAATCAACAACATTACACCAGTTTGGTGTACTCTTGGCTGCAATTAAAATGCTTTACCAGCGTCCACCCAAAAACAACACAACAAATCCTTTTTCACAATGGAAAAAGATTCTCAGTTGAGAGTATTGAATGGATACAGAGCAGTGGTCCAGCCTTCTACTACTCATACAACACCACACTTACGACAGCAGCTGGGTCCACATGGAAGAGTTGAGGGTTCAAGTTGGAAGTGACCTTAAGGAAAGTCCACATGATTTCACGTGTGGAAAATCACATAATTTCACGTAAAATGTAACTTTTTGGAACTCTTCACGTGTTGTTTTCTCTGTAAGGGTGGAGGTGGAGGTTGGAAAGAGGATTTGCCAGGTTTGACAGGTCTAATAGTACATATTCTGACGGTTCTATTAGCCACATAATCCCAGTGAGAACACATAGCCTTGAGCTGGCAGTCTGTGGCTTAAAGGACTAGGTATACACAAGCAGGTCTGCGGGTGCTGGACCGTAAAGTGTGTGTGTGTTTGTGTGTCATACCACAGAGAGAGGTATAAATAGTATAATCAGCACCACATACTTCCAGTTTATTCCACAGTAAGTGTTGCTGTGTTGCACTTCATTTGTGACAGTTGTAAAAGGCTTGTTTTAACCACAATTTAGCGTTTACACCTGAATATAAATGCTGTTGTGCTTGTTTAAAGCCAATGTCTTTTAGTTGGAGAAAAGGTAATTACACGCAATCACATCCTTTTAAATTTGGGATATGAAAAATGCACTATCATTGCCTTTGATTGACCCATAATACATAGCCGGATTTATTTACTTGAATCAACAAATTGATTCAAGTAAAGTATATTCATTGACTGTATGTAGCCCTATTGTAGCAGGCTATTTTGAAGCCAAATATATATCTCAACTGTACTCCATGGGTGTTATTAGTGATACAATATTATACAGTAAAGGATCAATATTAGCAATGAAGCAAGTAAATCTCCGAGGCATTCCCAGATTAGCCTTTATTGTGTTGGTCTTTTCTTGTTATGTTTAACATTCATCTTCCACCACCCTCTGTTACAGCACCATTGGTGGATTCTATCCCGAGACACAGCAGTTCAGCCATGCTGATGCTCCTGTCAGTAGTATTCCTTGGTTTAGCAGTGTTTCTCATCTACAAATTCAAGAGGTACGTATGTACAGTACTTTATGTTTATATCTTTGAACACTGTATCGCAGCACTGCTTGAATAACCTGCTATCATCATTAATAATGCACAGATTGGTAGGGCCTGCATCAACCAACAATTAACTAATGACGTTTCTTTGAAGTAACTTTTCAAATTTCCTTTATACTGTAGATGTAGTAAACAGATGTATAGTGATTTGGATGCATGAGGCGCCCCCTATATCCAACTGGATAATAGGGGGATTAATATACACTACTCAAAAAAATTAAGGGAACACTTAAACAACACAATGTAAATTCAAGTCACTCACACTTCTGTGAAATCAAACTGTCTACTTAGGAAGCAACACTGATTGACAATAAATTTCACATGCTGTTGTGCAAATGGAATAGACAACAGGTGGAAATTATAGGCAATTAGCAAGACACCCCTAATAAAGTAGTGGTTCTGCAGGTGGTGACCACAGACCACTTCTCAGTTCCTATCCTTCCTGGCTGATGTTCTGGTCACTTTTGAATGCTGGCGGTGCTTTCACTCTAGTGGTAGTATGAGACTGGGTCTACAACCCACACAAGTGGCTCAGATAGTGCAGCTCATCCATGATGACACATCAATGCGAGCTGTGGCAAGAAGGTTTGCTGTGTCTTTCAGCGTAGTGTCCAGAGCATGCCGTAGGAGGGCAACAACCCAGCAGCAGGACCGCTACCTCTGCCTTTGTGCAAGGAGAAGCAGGAGGAGCACTGCCAGAGCCTTGCAAAATTACCTCCAGCAGGCCAGAAATGTGCATGTCTGCTCAAACGGTCAGAAACAGACTCCATGAGGGTGGTATGAGGGCCAGACGTCCACAGGTGTGGGTTGTGCTCACATCCAACACTGTGCAGGACGTTTGGCATTTGCCAGAGAACACCAAGATTGGCAATTTCGACACTGGCGCCCTGTGCTCTTCGCAGATGAAAGCAGGTTCACACTGAGCACATGTGACAGACGTGACAGTCTGGAGACGCCGTGGAGAACGTTCTGCTGCCTGCAACATCTTCCAGCATGACCGGTTTGGCGGTGGGTCAGTCATGATGTGGGGTGGCATTTCTTTGGGGGGCCACACAGCCCTCCATGTGCTCGCCAGAGGTAGCCTGACTGCCATTAGGTACCAAGATGAGATCCTCAGACCCCTTGTGAGACCATATGCTGGTGAGGTTGGCCCTGGGTTCCTCCTAATGGAAGACAATGCTAGACCTCATGTGGCTGGAGTGTGTCAGCAGTTCCTGCAGGAGGAAGGCATTGATGCTATGGACTGGCCAGCCCGTTCCCCAGACCTGAATCCAATTGAGCACATCTGGGACATCATGTCTCGCTCCATCCACCAACGCCACGTTGCACCACAGACTGTCCAGGATTTGGCGGATGCCATCCGCCACCTCATCAGGAGCATGCCCAGACGTTGTAGGGAGGTCATACAGGCACGTGGAGGCCACACACACTACTGACTTGTTTTAAGGACAATACATCAAAGTTGGATCAGCCTGTAGTGTGGTTTACCACTTTAATTTTGAGTGTGACTCCAAATCCAGACCTCCATGGGTTGATAAATTTGATTTCCATTGATAATTTTTGTGTGATTTTGTCAGCACATTCAACTATGTAAAGAAAAAAAGTATTTCATAAGAATATTTCATTCATTCGGATCTAGGATGTGTTATTTTAGTGTTCCCTTTATTTTTTGAGCAGTGTAGTTTTGTCAATATACCAACTCTGAACAAAAAGTGTCACATACATGCTGCCAATGGGACGGACCATCATTGAATAGTCATTCCCTATTGTAACATGGCTGCTGTCTGTCTACATTTACCAATCTGTAGAAAAATTCCCTGGATGAACATATACGCGGAGGTGAACCAGGAGAAAGAGCAGGAGATGATCGGTTCGGTCAGCCAGAGTGACAGCACGCCTAAGACCACCCTCAGTGAGTTCTCTACGCCCAAAGAAGTCATGGAGAAGGAGATGGACGCCAGGGTTAAACGTAAGATACATACATAGTCTGATACATTGTTTTTGAATAGCAAATTGCTCATTTGGTGACTATGAACTTCCAACAATATTTCACATACTTTGTCCAAATTAATTGTATTGGACTAAAACACATATGGGTCATATCTCCATGTATAAAATGTTGACCTTTGACCTGCAGTGTATACACTACATTGTGTTATAAAGTCTACATTGTTTCTTCACATGGAATTAACTGTTAGGTAAAAGGAGGAGTAGAGAATCTTCAGAAGAAAACAAGGAAACAAACGAACCAATGGGTCAGCCACTAATGTCCCACATATGAAACAACAGCTTAAGAGCTTTTGATAAGACATCGTAATGAAACCCCAGTAATTAACAGGCAGTATCAGTGTCAAGGTAGGTATTTGTTTCACAGACATCAAAGCCTCCACTACCAGTGGACTAACCTATGTTGTTCTTGTGTTGTGTTTTTTTCTCTCTCTACCCCAGGGCGAATTGGAAATGCCTGCGAGAGCACAAGGGAGATCCCTAACTGTACTAGCGTGTAAAGCCAGGGAAGGAATGCAACAAATGTGTACAGACTTAAAGTATTGCCATTTTGAGGGTTCACTCTTTTCTGGTTTATTTTGTAATTTCTCAAACACAACCCCAATGTTAATAGTTTTCTAAGGACCTCATTTATACTGAAGTGCATGGGTGTCTTGTCTGATAGCATCTATGCGGCAAATTGGAACTCAATCCACTAAATAAGACAAGTTTTAATAACAAGTATAAGCTACATAGGCCTACTGTAACACAATTTGGATTATGAAGAAAGGTTTAATTTTCAGTCGGTAATTGTCTTATTTCATGGACTTTTCTCAAAGCCTTTATCAAAACCTATGACGAGAGTTATGTACATTTCTTAACATTTTAGTTTTCATGAGGTCTAAGAGTTTTTGTCTGTATGGGCCATTAGGTCTAGGTCTCCGATCTAACAGGGAATATTATTGAAATTGTACCATATTATCTTTAGATATCTGTTATCGCTCTGTATATAATATATGTATATTTACTTTTGACACGCTTGTAGTAAAAGTACAATGCCGAACACAGGAGATCTAGTCATGGCCTGTCATCAGTTCTTAAAAGTTTGTTAAGAAGAAAGATGCTACTTATAGAATGAGTCCAACTTTGTTTTTAATGAGGTACCTGACTTGTGCATGTTATTATTAAGGACGAGATGTATGTGTTGTAGATAAGCAAGTGTTGTAAATAGTCATTTTCTATTAATTAAAAGAGCTTAGTCATTTTTAAATACAGTATATATAAATACTTGCATATTATTAATTTAGTTAATTTATGGCTATACAATGTATCTGTCTTGTACAAAGGGTTTAACTGTTGAGATGGGCATCATTTTCTAAATATCAAACCAGGTTTACACAACGCCACCCCTACTTGAAATTTAAAAAAACAAAAACACAGAATTGCTGGTCATTTTTACCTGCATCTCAACAGTTAAACTCTTTGTAAAAGACAAAACTTGCCATAAACATTATGGGATTATTTCCAATGTTTGCCCTTTGAATGTAACGAGAAAAGTGGAATCGACCATTTATGATCCATGGATATAATCTGTGTCTGACTCATCAAGATGATCTCACATTGTTGTACATGTCAGTTGTTATTACTGATGAGTATATTGTATAAGGCCCATCAGCGTGACAAGAACAAGTAGCTTCGGGGTATTTTGCAGTGATGTATTTGATCATGTCCTTTGCTGGAATCTATTCATAGAGTGTTCTGTTTCTGTTAAACATATCAACTCTCATAGAGTTTCATTTTAATCTCCTCAAACATTATCTCTCAAACATTATTTCTATACAAGAAGGGAACAAAACAACTTTGTTGACTTTCCACTCATCTGATGAGGTGTCTAGAGTAAAAACTACACAAGACAATGATTTTAAACCACCATCCCATCCATATGAGTCTTATCCCACTATCAACACATTTCATCAGCTTCATTTAGAAGTTAGAAACTAAATGTTGAGTAAAGTTCCACCACTTGAATTCCCTACTGTAATGAAATACTGTACACACAATAGTGTGCATGCTATCTAGTACCTAGTTTCCTCCACTCCACTGCTGTGCAATGCAGTCCTCTGAAAGCTGTCACTAGCAGGAGTAGTAGGTAGATCCAGTCACGCACAGGTCCCTGGCAGCGGGTGTAGCCAGACTGGCAGTAAGCGGAGATGGGTGGATGATTAAGCACCGAATTCACCATGCCGAGCTATCCCACACTGCCGTGCCTGGAGTCAGCACGTGATGGCACACAGGAGAGTGAGACGAGAGAAGGGCGGGAATGTTTAGAGAATGTTGCACAAGCAAAGTGATTCCCATGATCGTGTATATAAGTGTGTTTAGTAGTAAAGGAAAGAGCATGAGCTTCTGTATCTATAGTCCCTTGTTACATTGTAACAAGAGTGGTGTTACATTCTAATAAGAGTGTTATAGCAGTTGTCATAGCAAACTGTTGCTGTAGCGACATGCTAACATTGTTATGATTTATCAATCTCCATCTGCAGAGGCATTCTTCCTGACAGGACATAACAAAGCAACACATTGTTTTGTGGTACGTACGATAATTGCATCATCCTCACACATCTGACTGTCCCTGTTGTGTTTGTTGTTGACAACTCATTTTAATGTTCTCAATGTCACGCTGGCTTTGTTCCAATACTTATTAAAAAGAAAGATTAACGTTGTGACAGATAACGGGAACATTAAAGTGTTTTTTCTTTGTGTCATCTCCGCCACCTCCAGTTCCTACGGCAACTCCTCCACTGCCTCCACTGGCAGACAAAGCTGAACGAGCTGAGCTAAAAGGTCACTCAGAGTTCATCCACATGTATAATTCCTTTTATTTCGCCTGAATTTCTTCGGAAAGACTTTCCTTTGGCATGTAAGGCCATTAAAACGGTGGATTACAACCCTTCATCCCATGAGCCTCGAAGCTCCTTTTACCCTATGAGCGGGAAACATGCGTTGACATTTTTGCCTTGGTCGTCGATCATTCAACAGTGCTGTTCTTCAGACATCCTTCAGAGGCAAGACCTGTTTTGAAAATATATTTTTCTGTACTGCTGCAGGTTTGTAGGCAAAGTAATAGGGTTTTGTTACATTTGTTACAGTTTGTGTGGTTATTTATTGGTGTAGATATTTTATTCTGCAATATTCGTTTGAATAGTTTTCTCTTGTGTTCGTTGCTTTACATAAGATTCTATTGAGCTGGTTTGATTTATTTTTTTGCCGCAAATGTTGAATATGATTATCTATGAAATCTGAAAGGGAAACAAGATTGTGGGAAAGGGAAATTAAAAATCTTAGTGTACATAGATGCATTAATGAGGTCAGTGGAATTTGTCTACATTTAGGCTTTTGTTTATATGTGTATTTCACACCATGTTGAGGTGGAAATCGGAGTATAACGCCTGTATGGATGTCATCGTGACCCATCAACTGCGTATTAGTTAAAAACGACTTTGACTACCACCACCGATTTCTGTATGCTAGCTATGCTACCATCTTATACGAACGGGAGTTAGCATTTAGCAGTCACTTCTTCAAACCTGAAAAGGGAACACTTCTAAATGTTATGCAGCCAAAACAGCCAAACATACGCAAATCACACTTCAGTAACCACTTAGTGGGCCTGTTACAGTATATCAATCATGGCAGGTTTGACTATCTACTTGGTTAGCTCAGATTTGTTGAATGTGCGCTAATCCCCACGGTCTGCGTTCCATTGACCTCTTTACCACATGCATTATGATTCTAAGGGCAGACCATTGTAATACTCTTCATTGCACAAATGCATGCATCATCAGTACTGTTCTGTTTCATCTTTATTTCAATATTTCTACTGTTAAGAAACTGTCATTTTGAAATTGTTTCAAATAAATGTATTTTTCTACATTAAAGCATTTCTCTCTGTGTCATGGAATTCTTAAAACTCTGAGAAGGGTAATAGGAGGTGATCTGCACTGCACAATCAACTGACCTCTTATTGCTATATCCCACAAGTTACTGTGTGTGTTAGTGTGTGTGTGTGTGTGTGTGTGTGTGCATGTGTGTTTCGATCCTCTGTTTCTCTCACTCTCTCTCTCTCTTTCACGCACTTGCTGTCTCGACCTCTGAACGTTCGGCTATGAAAAGCCAACTGACATTTACTCCTAAGGTGCTGAGCGGTTGCACCCTCTATAACCACTGTTTATATTATTTGACCCTGCTGGTCATCTATGAACATTTGAACAGCTTGAAGAATGATCTAGCCTTTGTGGCCATGTACTCTTAAATTCTCCAACCAGCATAGCCAGAGGAGGAGCCACCCCTTAGAGCCTAGTTCCTCTCTAGGTTTGTGCCTTTCTATGGAGTTTTTCATAGCCACTGTGCTTCCACATCTGCATTGTTTGCTCTTTGGGGTTTTAGGCTGGCTATCTGTATAAGCACATAGTGACAACTGCTGATGTAAAAAGGGCTTTAAAAAATAAATGTGATTGATTGATGCATGTTAAAATGATGTTTTGAAGGTCATTCCTTCTTCATTACAGTTGTCCAAGTGTTACAGTGCTAAAACAGTGTAATGAAAAATACAGTTTTGGGAAAACCAGTGTTGAAAAAAACATTGTCAACCGTGTTGTGGAAAAAGTGTTTAAAAAGCCAAACTTCAGCACAAACCTTTACTCAAAGTCTAACAACTCCGGTTTCTCCTGGTTCATCAGCACTGAAGTCGTTAAGGAGCCAGCAAACCGCATCACTGTACACAGTCTGACAAACCTTGATACATTACACCTGGTTCAGCCAGCTACAGAAGCTATAGCCAGGAGCTAAAGTGTACACACTGCTCTCCCTAGCACCAACACTGCAGATCAGAATCAGCCATCACTTACTTTCACTGCTGCAGGCATTTAGACAATATACTGCTGTATTCCTGTCTGTCACAATGTTACTGTGTGGAGAAAACATTATCTACAGCTATTAGGGGGATATGTATGTGTGTCTCTAGTGATGGGCATGTCATTAACAAATAGCAGCTACAACAGTGTATGTAAAATACTGCAAAGGCTGCAAGACAAAGGTCGAGCATGAATATTGTTTACATGATTAATATGATCGTTTGTGAATTGCTGTCACCGACACTTGTTCAGAAATGATAAAAGCAGTTTTGTGTATTACAAGTTCATCTTACGATACTGCAGTCATGTTATACAGTAAGTCCCTGTTAAAGCTACTGTATCTTGTTACTGTAGATACTATACTGTATCTCATTATTGTAGATACTATACTGTATCTTGTTGTTGTAGATACTATACTGTATCCTGTTTTTGTCCATACTACACTGTATGCTGTTGTTATAGATACTATACTGTGTCTTGTTATTTTAGAAAATATATATTTCTTTGGAATATTTTCACAATTTCCTCTATGGTAGCGAGGTCACTGAGAGTCTCCTTCCTGAACCCAAACAGGTGAGAGGTATTCTTAAGAGGCACTGATTCAATTGTCACCACGGCGTCAGGGTGACTTCACGGTATTATGGGATGCCACCTCCCCTTCTGATCGGTTCTACCGCCATTCTTTTGACACTGACAGGTAAATCGTCTTTAATTTGGCGTCGGTGCCATGTGACACCCGCTACCACTCGAATATCAGCAATGAGCATCGTTTAAGAGGCCACGTTTGTTTTTCATTATCCTCGACCCGCCTGTAGATGATAAGAGCGGACGAAGCGGTGAAGAATTGATTGGAGGCAGAATATTTGCACTTGATAAAATACCCTTGTCAAGAAAGATGGCAGCATTGTCATCTGCGAAGCCACCGTCCCGTCAAGAGATTGGGCATTCACCAGACAGTAAAAGTACTCTGTCACTTAATGGCGAATAAAGGCTCTCCTTCGATTACAGTTTATTTCACTTTCGCAGTTTTCTGTCATAGTTAGTTAGCAGATGGACCGACTTGGACATGAAATGGTACTGCTGGACGGCAAGCCTGGCATAAACAAGGGCAATTTGTCCCTTGTCCCTTTGAAAGCCTTCAAAGCAGCCTCATTATACCTAGGGTTAGATTAATAGTGGGGCCTTTCTCCCTCTTTCACTTTTGGACCCATCACAATGTCTTACAGGTATCTAGTCTGTGTTTACACAGGCAGTCCAAATCTGGTATTTTTCCCAGTAATTGGTCTTTTGACCAATCAGATCAGATCTAAAAAAGATCTGATGTGATTGATCAAAAGACCAATAAGTGGACAAAAGATCAGAATTTGGCTGCCTGTGTAAACACAGCCTTAGAACCCCAAACACACACTCTAACGATTGGCGAGGGTTGCTGACAGACCTGTGGGTTGGTAATAGAATCTTGGTTCTAGTCTAAAGTGTATTTACACATTGTTTTAATGTGAGCTGGGCTGCCATGCATGTGCAAAGCTCCCACACATAGGTTAACACTGATATCGGTTAGGCTGGCACTCCTGTGAAGAGGTGGTTTGATCATAAAGATGTACATTTTGTCAAGACCGCTCAGGCCCCAAGACTGTTTTATGGTGCTTAGGATAGATGATTATGAGTAAACATAATTCTATTTTCAACAGCTAGTTTTTCTGTAATAAATGATTTAATGATTACTCCATATCTCCCACAAAAAATTACTTGCGTTTCCGTGTAATCACTCAAATATTGACATCAGAGAAAATGGGCCCGGAAGAAATGGCAGCAGTTTTAATAACGGCGCCCAACCAATTTTGCAATTCCAATTTTTTTGCGTTATTTGTAACTTATTTTATACATAGCGTTTCTGCCACCGTATCTTACGGCAAAAAAAGAGCTTCTGGATATCAGGACAGGGATCACTCACCTCCCCGTTATATGCAAGAGGAAAGAACGCAGGTACAGGGGTCACAGAGTGGGATGCCTCGTGTGGACCCGTAGAAGTCAAGTGGGAAAGCTGCCGTTATATTTTACTCACCAACATGCAATTATTGGACGAGGTACGATCACAAATATCCTACCAACGGGACATCAAAACTGTATTATCCTATCTTTCACGCAATAGTGGCTGAATGACGACATGCATATTCAGCTAGCGGGATTTACTCTGCACCCGCAAAATAGAACAGCACACTCCGGTAAGACGAGGGGAGGAGGTCTGTGCATATTTGTAAACAACAGCTTGTGCACGAAATCTGAGGAAGTCTCTAGATTTTGCTGACCTGAAGTATATTGTGATAAATTGCAGGCCACACTACTTGCCTAGAGAGTTTTCAGCTATACTTTTTGTGGTTGTTTACGTACCACCACAGACAGATGCTGGCACTAAGACTGCACTCAGTCAGCTATATAAGGAAATAAGCAAGCAGGAAACCACTCACCCCAGAGGTGGTGCTCCTAGTGGCCAGAGACTTTAATTAATGCAGGAAAACTTAAATCAGTTCTACCAAATATCTATCAACATGTTAAATGTGGAACCAGAGGGAAAACAATTCTAGAACACCTGTACTACACACACAGAGATGCATACAAAGCTCTCCCTCGCCCTCAATTTGGTAAATCCGACCACAACACTATCCTCCTGACTACTGCTTACAAGCAAAAATTAAGTCAGGAAGTACCAATGACTCGGTCGATAAAAAAGTGGTTAGATGAAGCAGATGCTAAAGTACAGGAATGTTTTGCTATCACAGACTGGAAGATGTTCCGGGATTCTTCCAATGTCATTGAGGAGTACACCACATCAGCCACTGGCTTTATCAATAAGTGCATTGAGGACGTCGGCACCACAATGACTGTACGTACATACCTCAACCAGAAGCCATGGATTACAGGCACGCCTTCTAATTGCAGTCACTGTACTCATAATACACAGGAGAACAATCGCCGTACGGCGAGGATAGCTGTGCTGCAAGCCCAGCTTCAGACGCAATCGTTAGGCAAGGATCATTTCAGTGTAGGAAAGGATGAAACAGCAAATGTGCCACCAGTAAGTACAGATAGTAACATTAGTATAAATCCCCTCGCACGGGCCCCGCAGCCGGACAACTTTCTCATGGCTTCTGGATGGAAATGATGTATTAATGCTCAACCAGTGTCGCTCATTCAGCCGACAGAAACTTTCAACCGGTTTTCCCCAACCTGTTTGAGATCGGGCTACTTTTTTCAACATTCTGTTAAAAATCGCGCAACATTTCAACGTTCTGCTACTCATGCCAGGAATATAGTATGCATATGATTAGTATGTGTGGATAGAAAACACTCTGAAGTTTCTAAAACTGGTTAAATGATGTCTGTGACTATAACAGAACGTGTTTCGTGGTCAAAATCGCAAGGAAACCTGATCACAAAATCGACGAAGAAAAAATCAATCCGCCAGTCTCTGTTTTGTCTATTGCAAGGTATAATAGATAGCGACCGGCTTACAGTTCCTACAGCTTCCACACGATGTCGCCAGTGTTGTTATTTCTATGCAGGTAAATCCTTGGTCATATGAGTAATAGGCACATCCTCTCGTCGGGTACACAGCAGGAAGAAATGGAAGGGGGAAAGTGGACTACGTTTTCCAAACTTGCTCCTATTGAATACAGATCAGATGTGGAGACCAGGGAAGTACAGTTCCCGCTCAGCCCAGTCAAAACTGTTTGCTGCTCTGGCCCCCCAATGGTGGAACAAACTCCCTCACGACGCCAGGACAGCGGAGTCAATCACCACCTTCCGGAGACACCTGAAACCCCACCTCTTCAAGGAATACCTAGGAAAGGATAAGTAATCCTTCTCACCCCCCCCTCCCCCTTAATGATTTAGATGCACTATTGTAAAGTGGCTGTTCCACTGGATGTCAGAAGGTGAATTCACCAATTTGTAAGTCGCTCTGGATAAGAGCGTCTGCTAAATGACTTAAATGTAATGTAATGTAAATCACTCCGTGATCAATTTGATAATTTTTTTACATTTACTAATACCTAAAGTTGGATTACAGACGTAGTTTGAAGTGTTTTGTCAAAGTTTATAGGCAACTTTTTTAATTTAAAAAAATAACGTTGCGTTTAGAAACAGTGTTTTTCCTGGATCACACAGTCTTCATAAATGGACATTTTGGGTATACAAGGGCCGATTTAATCGAAAAAAAGTCCCAATTGTGATGTTTATGGGACATATAGGAGTGCCAACAAAGAAGCTCGTCAAAGGTAATGAATGTTTTATATTTTATTTCTGCGTTTTGTGTAGCTCCGGCTACGCTAATTCTTTTGTTTACGTCCCCTTCAGGTATTTCGGGGTGTTGCATGCTATCAGATAATAGCTTCTCATGCTTTCACCGAAAAGCATTCTAAAAATCTGACTTGTTGGCTAGATTCACAACGAGTGTAGCTTGAATTGAGTACCCTGCATGTGTGTTTTAATGAACGTTTGAGTTTTATTGAGTGCTATTAGCATTTGGCGTAGCGCATTTGCATTTATTGTTAGCAAGGTGGGACGCCAGAGAATTTAAGCAGCGAGTAGGAGTCTGAGGCAGAGCCTTCTCTTGTCTCTCCTCCTCCCGTTACGGGGTCTGAGACGCCGAAGCTTCCCACCATTAGTTCTGACAAATTGAAAACCCTAGTTCATTGGCGACTCCATTAGCCGCAGCATTACCCGCAGACAAATCATCCAGCGATCATACACTGTTTACCCGGGCGCAGGGCTACTGACGTTAAGGCTAATCTGAAGATGGTGCTGGCTAAAGCTAAATCTGGCAAGTGTAGAGAGTATAGAGATATTGTTATTCATGTCGGCACCAACGATGTTAGGATGAAACAGTCAGAGGTCACCAAGCGCAACATAGCTTCAGCGTGTAAATCAGCTAGAAAGACGTGTCGGCATCGAGTAATTGTCTCTGGCCCCCTCCCAGTTAGGGGGAGTGATGAGCTCTACAGCAACTCAATCGCTGGTTGAAAACTGTTTTCTGCCACTCCCAAAAGATACAATTTGTAGATAATTGGCCCTCTTTCTGGGACTCACCCAAAAACAGGACAGCTCAGCTATCCCCATTGAGACAGTGTCTGTGTCTCGACCTAGGTTGGGCAAAACTAAACATGGCGGTGTTCGCCTTAGCAATCTCACTAGGATAAAGACCTCCTCCATTCCTGCCATTATTGAAATAGATCGTGATACCTCACATCTCAAAATAGGGCTACTTAATGTTAGATCCCTCACTTCAAAGACAGTTCGAGTTAATTAACTAATCACTGATCATAATCTTGATGTGATTGGCCTGACTGAAACATGGCTTAAGCCTGATGAATTTACTGTGTTAAATTAGGCCTCACCTCCTGGATACACTAGTGACCATATCCCCCGTGCATCCCGCAAAGGCGGAGGTGTTGCTAACATTTACGATAGCAAATTTCAATTTACAAAAAAAAATATGTTTTCGTCTTTTGAGCATCTAGTCATGAAATCTATGCAGCCTACTCAATCACTTTTTATAGCTACTGTTTACAGGCCTCCTGGGCCATATACAGCGTTCCTCACTGAGTTCCCTGAATTCCTATCGGACCTTGTAGTCATAGCAGATAATATTCTAATCTTTGGTGATTCTAATATTCACATAGAAAAGTCCACAGACCCACTCCAAAAGGCTTTGGGAGCCATCATCGACTCAGTGGGTTTTGTCCAACATTTCTCTGGACCTACTCACTGTCACAGTCATACTCTGGACCTAGTTTTGTCCCATGGAATAAATGTTGTGGATCTTAATGTTTTTCCTCATAATCCTGGACTATCGGACCACCATTTTATTACGTTTGGAATCGCAACAAATAATCTGCTCAGACCCCAACCAAGGGGCATCAAAAGTCGTGCTATAAATTCTCAGACAACCCAAAGATTCCTTGATGCCCTTCCAGACTCCCTCTGCCTACCCAAGGACATCAGAGGACAAAAATCAGTTAACCACCTAACTGAGAAACTCATTTTGACCTTGTGCAAAACCCTAGATGCAGTTGCACCCATTAAAACTAAAAACATTTGTCATAAGAAACTAGCTCTCTGGTATACAGAAAATACCCAAGCTGTGAAGCAAGCTTCCAGAAAATTGGAACGGAAATGGCGCCACACCAAACTGGAAGTCTCCCGACTAGTTTGGAAAGACAGTACCATGCAGTATCGAAGAGCCTTCACTGCTGCTCGATTATCCTATTTTTCCAACTTAATTGAGGAAAATAGGAACAATCCAAAATGTATTTTTGACACTGTCGCAAAGCTAACTAAAAAGCAGCATTCCCCAAGAGAGGATGGCTTTCACCGCAGCAGTAATAAATTCATGAACTTCTTTAAGGAAAAGATCATGATCATTAGAAGGCAAACTACGGACTCCTCTTTAAATCTGCGTATTCCTCCAAAGCTCAGTTGTCCTGAGTCTGCACAACTCTGCCAGGGCCTAGGATCAAGAGAGACACTCAAGTATTTTAGTACCATATCTCTTGGCACAATGATGAAATATTAATGGCCTCTAAACCTTCAAGCTGCATACTGGACCCTATTCCAACTAAACTACTGAAAGAGCTGCTTCCTGTGCTTGGACCTCCTATGTTGAACATAATAAATGGCTCTCTATCCACCGGATGTGTACCAATTTCACTAAAAGTGGCAGTAATAAAGCCTCTTTTGTTTGAAAAAGCCAAACCATGACCCAGAAAATATAAAAAACTATCGGCATAATGTTAACTTTCACTGCCATGCAGATAACACACAGCTGTACATTTCAATGAAGCATGGTGAAGCCTCAAAATTGCCCTCGCTAGAAGCCTGTGTTTCAGACATAAGGAAGTGGATGGCTGTAAACTTTCTACTTTTAAACTCGGACAAAACAGAGATGCTTGTTCTAGGTCCCAAGAAACAAAGAGATCTTCCGTTGAATCTGACAATTAATCTCGATGGTTGTACAGTCGTCTCAAATAAAACTGTGAAGGACCTCGGCGTTACTCTGGACCCTGATCTCTCTTTTGACGAACATATCAAGACTGTTTCAAGGACAGCTTTTTCCCATCTTCATAAACATTGCAAAAATCAGAAACTCTCTGTCCAAAAATGATGCAGAAAAATGTATCCATGCTTTTGTTACTTCTAGGTTAGACTACTGCAATGCTCTACTTTCCGGCTACCCGGATAAAGCACTAAATGAACTTCAGTTAGTGCTAAATACAGCTGCTAGAATTCTGACGAGAACCAAAACAATTGATCATATTACTCCAGTGCTAGCCTCCCTACTCTGGCTTCCTGTTAAGGCAAGGGCTGATTTCAAGGTTTCACTGCTAACCTACAAAGCATTACATGAGCTTGCTCCTACCTATCTTTCTGATTTGGTCGTGCCGTACATACCTACATGTACGCTACTGTCACAAGACGCAGGCCTCCTAATTGTCCCTAGAATTTCTAAGCAAACAGCTGGAGGCAGTGCTTTCTCCTGTGGAGCTCAATTTTTATGGAATGGTCTGCCTACCCATGTGAGAGACGCAGACTCGGTCTCAACCTTTAAGTCTTTACTAAAGACTTATCTCTTCAGTGGGTCCTATGATTGAGTGTAGTCTGGCCCAGGAGTGTGAAGGTGAACAGAAAGGCTCTGGAGCAACAAACCGCTCATGTTGTGTCTGCCTGGCCGGTTCCCATCTCTCCACGGGGATTCTCTGCCTCTCACCCTATTACAGGGGCTGAGTCACTGGCTTACTGGTGCTCTTCCATGTCGTCACTAGGAGGGGTGCGTCACTTGAGTGGGTTGAGTCACTGACGTGATCTTCCTGTCTGGGTTGGCGCCCCCCCTTGGGTTGTGCCATGGCGGAGATCTTTGTGGACTATACTCGGCCTTGTCTCAGGATGGTAAGTTGGTGGTTGAAGATATCCCTCTAGAGGTGTGGGGGCTGTGCTTTGGCAAACTGGATGGGGTTATATCCTGCCTGTTTGGCCGTGCCCGGGGGTATCATCAGATGGGGCCACAGTGTCTCCTGACCCCTTGTGTCTCAGCCTCCAGTATTTATGCTGCAGTAGTTTATGTGTCGGGGGGCTAGGGTCAGTCTGTTATATTTTGAGTACTTCTCCTGTCTTATCCCGTGTCCTGTGTGAATTTAAGTATGCTCTCTAATTCTCTTTTTCTCTCTCTCGGAGGACCTGAGCCCTAGGACCATGCCTCAGGACTACCTGGCATGATGACTCCTTGCTGTCCCCAGTCCACCTGGCCGTGCTGCTGCTCCAGTATCAACTGTTCTGCCTACGGCTATGGAACCCTGACCTGTTCACCGGACGTGCTACCTGTCCCAGACCTGCTGTTTTCAACTCTCTAGAGACAGCAGGAGCGGTAGAGATACGCTTAATGATCGGCTATGAAAAGCCAACTGACATTTACTCCTGAGGTGCTGATTTGCTGCACCCTCGACAACTACTGTGATTATTATTATTTGACCATGCGTGTCATTTATGAACATTTGAACATCTTGGCCATGTTCTGTTATAATCTCCACCCGGCACTGCCAGAAGAGGACTGGCCACCACTCATAGCCTGTTTCCTCTCTAGGTTTCATCCTCGGTTTTGGCCTTTCTAGGGAGTTTTTCCTAGCCACCGTGCTTCTACACCTGCATTGCTTGCTGTTTGGGGTTTTAGGCTGGGTTTCTGTACAGCACTTTGAGATATCAGCTGATGTAAGAAGGGCTTTATAAATACATTTGATTTGATTTGCTGTGTCTCAGGCATGTGCTGACCAACTGGCAGGTGTCTTCACTGACATTTTCAACATGTCCCTGATTGAGTCTGTAATACCAACATGTTTCAAGCAGACCACCATAGTCCCTGTGCCCAAGAACAGAGGCAACCTGCCTAAATGACTACAGACCCGTAGCACTCACGTCCATAGCCATGATGTGCTTTAAAATCTGGAAATGGCTCACATCAACACCATTATCCCAGAAACCCTAGACACACTCCAATTTGCATAATGCCCAAACAGATCCACAGATGATGCAATCTCTATTGCACTCCACACTGCCCTTTCCCACCTGGACAAAAGGAACACTTATGTGTGAATGCTATTCATTGACTACAGCTCAGAGTTCAACACCATAGTACCCTCAAAGCGCATCACTAAGATAAGGATCCTGGATCCTGGGACTAAGGATCCTGGGACTAAACAGCTCCCTCTACAACTGGATCCTGGACTTCCTGACGGGCCACCCCCAGGTGGTGAGGGTAGGTAGCAACACATCTGCCACGCTGATCCTCAACACTGGAGCCCCCAGGGGTGCGTGCTCAGTCCCTTCCTGTACTTCGTGTTCACCCACGACTGCGTGCCCAGGCACGGTTCCCACACCATCATTAAGTTTGCAGATGACACAACAGTTGTAGGCCTAATCACTGACAACGACGAGACAGCCTATAGGGAGGAGGTCAGATAGCTGGTGCCAGAATAACAACCTATCCCTCAACGTAACCAAGACTAAGGAGATGATTGTGGACTGCAGGCAAAGGAGGACCGCGTAAGCCCCCAATCTCATCGACAGGGCTGTAGTGGAGCATGTTGAGAGCTTCAAGTTCCTTGGTTTCCACCAACAAACTAGCATGGTCCAACCAGACCAAGACTGTTGTGAAGAGGGCATGACAAAGCCTATTCCCCCTAAAAAAACTAAAAGGATTTGTGCATGGGTCCTGAGATCCTCAAAAGGTTCTAAAGCTGAGAGCATCCTGACTCTTTGCATCACTGCCTGGTACAACAATTGCTCGGGCCCCCGACTGCAAGGCACTACAGAGGGTAGTGCGTACGGCCCAGTACATCACTGGGGCTAAGCTAAAAATTGTCAAAGATCCCAGCCACCCCAGTCATAAACTGTTCTATCTACTACTGCATGGCAAGCGGTACCGGAGTTCCAAGCCTAGGACAAAAAGGCTTCTCAACAGTTTTTACCCCCAAGCCATAAGATTCCCGAACAGGTAATCGAATGGCTACCCGGACTATTTGCATTGTGAGCCCCCTCCACCCCCCAACCCCTCTTTTACGCTGCTGCTACTCTCTGTTATGTGTGCACAGTCACTTTAACTATACACTCATGTACATATGTACATACTACCTCAATTAGCCCGACCAACCAGTGCTCCCGCACATTGGCTAACCGGGCTATCTGCATTGTGCCCCGCCACGCACCATCACTTCTTTATGCTACTGCTACTCTCTATTCATCATATATGCATAGTCACTTTATCCATATCTACAGGTACATATTACCTCAATCAGCCTGACTAACCGGTGTCTTTATGTTGCCTCGCTACTTCTATAGCCTCGCTAGTGTTTTCTGTATTTACCTATTGTTCACCTAATACCTTTCTTGCACTATTGGTTAGAGCCTGTAAGTAAGCATTTTGCTTAAGGTCTACAGCTGTTGTATTCGGCGCAGATGACAAATAAACTTTGATTTGATTTGATTAATCCAAATACGTATCAATATAGGCCCACTGTGGTATTGCAGTGATGTCATGTGATGTGCAATGGTGTGGTCTTGCTTGAAATCTGCAATATCATCATCTTGTGTCTCCCATTGAGCATAACGTAGAGGAAAACAACCTCCATAAGCATGTATTGCCTCTTACTTGGGGTTATTTTCCTCTGCTAACAACACACAGGCTAGAGGACAGCTTTCCATTGTCTTACATCCCATAGGGACCGGAAGAGGACAGGAAGCCATTACAGTGGTGGCTTATGCATATTGTAATAATAATAATCCATTTATTAAATCTACCACCCCTCATAGCCTGCCTGAAGCCTATTACATAAACAGAGGCACTTAGCTAGATGAAAAGCTCAAGAGAATAGACATCAACCTCTGTAGACTATCATAAGAGAATCGGTTTGATATCAAATCCCCTTAAATTATCTCAGAAACCTTTTGTCTCTTCAAGTGGGAGTAAGCTTGTACATTTAACATTAGAGATTATATTAATGAAAAATGTGATATGAGTGTTAGCCCATAACAACAACATACTGTATTTAGTATTCCTTCTAGGGTCCTACTATGGACTGAAGAATCTGAGGAGATGTACTGCTGTCCACAATATTTGAACAATATCTCTCAGTTTAGCATAAATAAATTCACAAAATCACGTAGGATAAAGTAATGAAACATTAATTGTATAATATGTTTTTTAAAACAAGGGAATAACTCATTTACTTATTGATGATTTCACATGCTCAGCAGATTATACAAAAACTATGCATTATCTACCTCTCGTCAAAGGGGAGCTGTCAGATATGTAGCCGTTTTTCATCAGTTAGCACAACAAACCCGGAGGCTATTTGCTGTAATTCAAAGGCTGAAAATGTATCATCGTACCCATATCGAGGTAAACTTTAATATGAAAAATCATCTGCACTTACGCAGTTGGACATGAGCTCCATCTAAAGCAAAAAATGAAATACACTATGTTCTAGTTTAACTTTAATTTATGAAAGTAATATAATTGTCTAAGCCTGATAGCAACTCTATGACCTCATGATACCAGGGTCATGGAGGAGCATGGGTGAGGAGAAGGTCCAGCTTCACTGCAGAGATTTAGAAAATAGATAAATAAGGTAGATACGGAGAATCCGTTAGGTAGATAATAAGCTTATTGTCAATGTCATTATATTGATCATACTGTAGATATTTGGATTAGCAATAACCATTAAAAGATAAGGGTATGCAAGGCACATGCATAAACTTTTGTTTGTAATACTCTGACATGTATATCTTTGAGAGTGAGATAGAGAGGGAGAGCGAGAGAGAGAGAGAGAGAGTGTGAGAGAGAGAGAGAGTGTGAGAGAGAGAGAGAGAGAGAGAGAGAGAGAGAGAGAGAGAGAGAGAGAGAGAGAGAGAGAGAGAGAGAGAGAGAGAGAGAGAGAGAGAGAGAGAGAGAGAGAGAGAGAGAGAGAGAGAGAGAGAGAGAGAGAGAGAGAGAGAGAGAGAGACAAACGAATCGCTCGGGGCCCTCCATTGTCACGTGTTGTGGACAAAACTCTGAGGGTGACTTCCAAAGATCGGCAATGGTATCAATAAACCCATCAACTTCGGGACACACTCCTGACTTGAATAATGAAATTCCTGTTCCACTTTTAAATAAAAAAACTAGCATGAAATTCTAACGAACAAATCCCCCCTGTCGTTTAATATTTCATTTGGGAAGAATTTCATCTGTTACATATCAAGTCTCAAAATCAATATTTGTATGATATTGCGCAAGCTTCAAACATGGCATTGTGTGCTGTGATAGCACTTCGCACTGAGTCCGGCAGCCTTTCTGGTTTGGTTGAGGTGGCTATCTGAGGGTCAAGTTAACCCCCACACCCTCTATAATTTAACATGGAATAGCTACTTTTCATTATTGGGCCAACTAAATAGTTGGTTCATTGCTAGTTCAAGGACAAATCCCTGTACATTTGTGTGAAAGAACCAGCACACACTAATGCTGCACATTACACTGTCTAACATTGGACTGTGGAGACAAGATAACATAACCTATTTTCAATTGCTTTCCCCCGATGACATGAATTGACTCACCTTAGAGAGAAAATATAACTGATACCTTATGTAAGTGGGGTTGTCAGCCCTCGCCTGCACTGAACAACATACACACAATGGTTTGGTATTTCGTGACACTTTTTAAACTATTTGAGGAAGAGTGATCCCCGAACGTACTAAGACAGCATCTGTGCTTTCATTTTCAATTTCGCCGCCACCAAAGGACCATACTGAATGTGTCTAAAGCTATTGTGTCTGAAGCTAGTGTGTATTCAGATCATCGATCTTCTTACACAATGCCGCAAGGTTTCACCTCTGAGTTTTAGCATGGCACCTTCTTAGTGCGCCAGACACATAACCAATTCAGCGAGGCTCATAAATACAAATGAATATCAAAAGTTGAGCTTTTGTTTTTGCTTTTTATCTGTGAGTCTCAGGGGTGGAGGCAATTTTAGTGGAGGATAATACAGGTAACTGCCAAAATAAGGAAACACCAACATGGAGTGTCTTAATAGGGCATTGGGTCACCACGAACTAGAACAGCTTCAATGCACCTTGGCATTGAAAATGTATTGGAGGGATGTGACACCATTCTTTCACAAGAAATTCCATCATTTGGTATTTTATTGATGGTAGAAAACGCTATTTCAACCACCGCTCCAGAATCTACCACAGGTGTTCAATTAGACTGAGATCTGGTGACTGAGATGGCATATGGTTTACATTGGTGTTGTGCACCTCAAACAAGTCAGTGACCACTTATGTCCTGTGGATGTGGGCAATGTCATCCTTTGGGGGCATAGCCATGGTAGCCAAAATAGTGGCATGCCCAGCAATTGCTTCATTAAGTCAGTGAAGATATACACTCAAAGGGCTCTATTCAACCTGTAGTGCTGAAGATACTCTTTAAAGGACGATTGACAATTAAAGATCCCCCTGTGTGCTGGTGTCTATATTTGATGTGATGCCACAAATGCCAACACATCTCCCCAATTGACACACATCTCCGTTTTTGGTTTGAAATGACAAAACAACTTCTGTGGGTGGAACACTTTTAATACCCTTTGATATACATCTGAACATACTCATGTATTCTTTTGACCTATTGCTACTGATTCAAGTTTCAAGTATGGCCTGCTGGCCTGTTGATTATTTTTACATTATCTGTTGATTTCAGATGTCATAATAAAAAGTGTTTATTTATTTCAAATTATGCGAAAGTCATTAACATCAGGGATCAGGGATCAGGGAAATGAATAACAATTCCAGCATATTTTTTTTTTTCATTTCATAAATGATATCATAGTCCTCTTTCCCCATCCATTGTTGATGGAAAAGCTATATGTTTAAAAGCTGGTTTGTTCCTAAAGATCAAAGCCGCAACAAGATGACATCATCTTGAGACCAAGTGACGTTCAGTGGAGAGACTCTACTCAGCGCCTCAAGTACACAGGTGAACTGTGCTTGACAGGTGACTTAAAATGCTCAGGGACTCAGGAAGTGAGACCTAAAATAGCCACACTCATTGTTATGCCGACTGGCTCATCCCATTCAACAGGGCTCCTTTCTTACTAATTGTGTATCGTGCCACACAATACCCACTCACTTTTATGGATCTATTGCTTTTGGGGAAGGGGATAGCCAGTTCTTAAAAACAAAAACTATACTCCATTTTTTCTCTGAATGTATTTTTGTTGACACAGCTAAGCTTCAACTTTGTTGGCAACTCAACTTTAAGACAAGTCTCTGGTTGTCTATCTTCAACGGCACAGGTGGATGAGTTTATAATGTATTTAACATATATTCCTCCACTGAAATTGCCTCCTCTACTGAGACAGAGATACAACATAATGACAGGTTACAGACCTGTTATAGAACCATCCACTATTATAGAACCATCTACTGTTGTAGACCCATCCATTGTTATAGACCCATCCACTGTTATAGAACCATCCACTGTTATAGACCCTTCCACTGTTATAGATCCATCCACTGTTGTAGACCCATCCACTGTAAAACAAAGTGGATAATCCTAGAGTCAGGCTTCCAAAAACATATGCGAGCTATGACTTTGTTGGTAAATATACCATAAGGCGAGTCTTTGAGCAGGATTCAATTCGTATTGCTGAAGTATCACGGAAGATCTGCGTAAGAATGTCAAGGACATATGCAGCCTTTAGGTCTACCGTGAATGCAGTCCCCGCAACAGTGGGAACATCACCTTTAATGCAGGTATAACTGTGCTCAACGGTGTGAGCGCAAGCACATGAATGTGTGTGTTGAGAGGGTGGACAGTTATTTCAACCTTCTTCCCTTATTTTTGCCTGTAAGTAAATTGACCCAAAACAACAGGACAAGGCTAGGACAGCTTACCCCACAAGGTTCAAATATCTGTTTAAAAGTAAATTAACTTTGATTTCCTCTGTCGTGGAAATTTCCTCTATTTACCAAATCATGACAGCAAACCACACACAAGTCAGAGTTAGTTATCAAAGTCCATCTTTAATTATATGAGCTCTATCACAACCCTGTGACTCTCAGATCAATTCAGTGTCTATCAATGAATTCTCTGAGAGTCCCTTCCACATTTCAACTGAGAACTTTTATAGCAAAGACACACACAGGATAAGACAGCATCGCCATAATTCATTGTTCAGCTTTGTCTCCTTTCTCAAACTCAGAACCATAAACCAATCCTCCATATCAACAGGCATATATCAAATCCATCCTATCTTGACAAGATCACAGAGACACACTGACTGGCACACAGACATTGTGGAGCCAAGAGATACACTCTTGACCTCTCCCCTCTCTCCGGCCCAAGCAACTTGACATAGAACAGATACTGCAACCCCGCCACAGTATTATACAAAAATAACATTCTGATGAGAAGTAACTTTGCAAACATATGATGAATATAAAACATCTTACCTATGTTACCAACTAATTCTGATTATTCCCCAACACCTCTCTGACTCGTCACAAAATGATGTATCGTGGGAGCTTACCGGGCGGTTTAATTAATTACAAAAAAGGGTTCACAGATGGAACTGTTCTTGGGATTGACCGGAAACGGACTATAAAACTCTGGCCACTTAAAGGGGCACTTTGGAGTTCATTGGATAAAATACTACTGTATTTGGCAAATAAAA